>NC_041709.1:33074257-33374257 GCF_900700375.1 Denticeps clupeoides
CCTCAACTTACATTTACGCATTTTTCAGGCGCCCTTCCAGAGCGAATTACAATCAGTAGTTACAGGGACAGTCTCCCTGGAGCAACTTAGGGTTAAGTGTCTTGCTCAGGGACACAATGGTAGTAAGTGGGATATGAACCTGGGTCTTCTGGTTCGTAGTCGAGTGTGTTACCTACTAGGCTACAACCACCCCTTGAACCACCTCTTCTTCTGTGCAGAGGACATGCTCTTCATCAGACAAAGATTCAAAGAGACAAACTGCTGATCAAAGACAAGAAAACTTTTTTTTTCTCAGACACATTGTCAATATTTAAATCCATGCCAAAGACAAAGTTTTTATGTCAAACATTCCAGAACAGTAAACCTGTTTAGCCCAGGGCCTTTTTTGAATAGACATACCCAAAATTAAAAAGAGAATATCTCTGCAACTGCATTGCCTATTAGTATAATTTTTATAGGAAATCATATTGCTCCTGAAACTCCTCCAGAGTTTAGGAATCAGCATAGATGTCAACCGGGTCATAGAAAAATAAAGATGGAAAAGTGCAATTTTGCAGTGTTTTTGCCATCTGAGAGAGGTTGTAAAAGCAGTAATCCAATTCCTATATTAACTTATAGTAATAGATCCTAACAATAAACCTGCATTAAATATGTTGCTATGACAGCAACATTTGTCCATTTGTGCACATTGTTGACATTTTGGTGCCGTTTAAGATTTCTCAGGAACCTTTAAAACTATTTTTGTTTACTTTCTTCTGACTTTAGTCATTAATTCCAACTAATTACAGCAGTTTTGCGACTGTTTTGGAAACATCACATCATATGTATGTTCCCCATATGAGTGAAAGTGATTGTCATTGTGAAACACAGCACAGCACACGGTGCGTGTCCTCTGCATTTAACCATCACCCTTGGTGATTGTGTGGACACGGTGCTTTGCTCAGTGGCACCTTGGCGGTCTGGGGATTGGAAACCGCAACCTTCCGATTAGTGTAGCACTTCTTTACCCGCTTGGTCACCACTGTCCCGTAAGGCCGTCCAGCTGATTGGCAGCGTCCAGAATTCTGTTGCTTAGCCACGTCTCAGTAAAAACAAAGACGCAGCAGTCTCTATATTCCCGCTGGGTAGTCTGCTGAAGTTTGATGTAGTCCAGTTTAATGGATAGTTGGATGGATGGGAGAGCCGGCTAGGATTAGCCCTTACCTAGCACTGATCCCCACCTGTTTCCCGCGCTTCCGGTTCCTCGTGCACCACTTGGGGCACCAGCGACAGGTGAAACCGTGGCCTGGAGACCTGCTCTCCGCAACAGTCCGAGCGTGCACAGTGTGTTCTAGTGAGACGTCCAGTAGGTCAGCAGGATGACGAGGCTACCGGGACTCTTGCCATCTTACTAAGCTGGTAGTGTTACCCACTAGGCTAATACCACCCCCGGTGGTCTGGTAGCAGAAAGGGGCTAGAAGGCAAAGTGCAGTGGAGGGTCATTGATTGGTGGAGTGTGTCTGGAGTGTGTTGGTTGTGTATTCAGCGTTGGCAGACGAGGGAGGAGTTAACAGGCTGGAGTGTATTGGAGAGTCTCCGTTTAGGGGGAAGGTGTGGTGGTGCTGGTTGTGCAGTTGTTGTCAGAAAGCAAAAGATGTAGAAAGCACGCAAAGACATGAGCGTCATGAACAATATTTGTGTTAAACCACCTTAAGCACTTACAACCAATTCTAATTCTTGCAAATAACTGAGTTAGAGTTAGAACTAGACATCCTGAGTAGACAAGGTATTTCACTCCAATTTAAAGCCTGAATCTGATGGAGCTGTCATCCTGATATGTAAAAAGGGACAGTTTAGTGCAACTAACCTGTAGGGTCACTTTGCTAATGTTACAGAGAAGCGGATGAGACGAGGCAAGTCGCACCTGACGCTTGTTACACCTGGGAGGATCCCTATTTGTGCCGAAGGGCACTAGGAAGGAAATGTGACTAGGAACCGTCGCCCCTGAAGTCCAAGAGACGGTGTGGACTAGACTGTTCAGTGTGTCAAGGGAGGCAGCATGGTGTTCAGGGCTGCTTGGGGGAGGATGCTATTGTGCAGTCCTCTTGTATTTGCTGCAGAATTGTGTACCGGATTATGGGAGGGGGGTGAACAGTTGGCGGGAGTGCAGGGTTGGTGATGATGTGTGTTGGTCGAGGAGTCCAAAGTGAAACAGAGCATCAGTCCATGTTTGGAGGTCCAAAGTCAAAGACCACTTCATTGTCATTTCACTATATACAAGTACACAGAGACGAGATTGCAAAGGTTTGGAGAGTCACAGTGTGCAAAAACACCTACTGGACACTACAGAGTAGTTGTAAGTCCAATGGCATGGTGTACATCGCATGTCCCTTCTAATGCTAATTGGATGAAAGAAAGTTGCCAGTTTCTGTATTCACCTACCACAGCGTTATTAATTCACCCACAAATGAATTAAATTACAGAACTGATGAGACATGACCTTAGAACAGGGGCTTCCAAGTAAAATACGCATGCGCTCACCAGGAGTAGCCATAACGGAAGGGAACAGCATTACAGATTAGGACATGGCGTCAACTTTGTGAGAATCCTCTCTAGTGTCCGATCAAGGACTGGCAACTGAGTCCATCATGCTTTCGAAAAGCAGAGCAAGGCTACCCCCACAAACCCATATCATACTGGGATTAACGGCTACAGGCGTCACAATCACCACATCCCAAATTGAAACTAATAAAAGTGGACCCGTAGTCTTGTGGGTGGAAGTAGCATAGTGGGTACCACAGTTTCCTATGAACCAGAACACCCAGGTTCAAACCACGTTTACAAGCATTGGGTCCCGGAGCAAGGCACCAAATCCAGAGTGTCTCCAGGGGGACTGTCCCTGTAACTAAGGCACCTGAGAAGTGCCAGAAATGCAAATTGGGTTTGCTTCAAAAAAGGAAAGACAGCAGACACTGATACACAATCCATTTCAGCATTTATTTTGTCTTAAAAACAGAACGGTCAAGAGACACAGGCTGGTCAATCTCTGATGAACACTGGTCCCACAGACACTTCTTTCTCCCATATGGAGTCTGGAAAAAGGACAAGCAACAGGGGGTTAAAACGTGTAATTTTGCTCAGCACAAACCCTAAAACATGCATACCATGTTCACATACCCGAGACAGAGGTCAGATCTCTTGCCTTCCTGGACCCACAAGTGCCATCACAGCAGCTACACAGTTGGTCCTCTCCACCCGCACCAGCCCACCTTCATACAAAGATCAGGTCCTGAATAAAAAGCACACGTGGGTGTTTTTTTTTGTAATGCAGCCAGCTAGTCTAGACCTACTTCTGGCCAACAAAAGAACAGGCCTTGTGCTCAGCATCAGTGGGGGAAGCAGCCGCGGTTGCCTTCAGCACACAAGTAATGTACAGCTGTAACAAGAGAGAGGAGGGTCAAGCACCATGCAAAAGGTGATGGAACCAGGAGAGCAAAGGGCTTGCTTCAGACACATACAGAGCCAGTGTCACCCTGCTGAAACCTGAAAGCCTCCAGCTGGAACTGGAGCTTGAAATCCTGTGTACGTGGCAGGAAGCGAGAGGAGGAGCCAGTGAGCTTGGAATCCACCAGACACCTAGAAGAAATGAGGGTAAAATTAGAATACAGCACACTACAAACAAACCCATGAGGAAATTAAGCTGCACCTCACCCATGGTTTTGAATGAAGAGATAGCTGGGAGCAGAAGCTGCATAAGGATAAGGGGTAACCTGACAGGAATCAACAAACACCCGGAGGGGAACATGGTTGTACTGCTTGACAGAAGCCTCAAAATGGATGAGATCTCCCATGTAATACACGTTGGAAGGCCTCTCAAACTGCCAGTCATCTGAAAAGAAATGCAGTTTTAGTAAGAGCCTACAATGTGAAGGGAACAAACATGTACCTACCAGTCATGAGCTTGAGCGAGAACACCAAAGCTCCTGTGCAATTTTAGTAGCAGCATATGGGATCCAGGCAGGCTGCAGGGCATTGCTACTCACGTTGTGAAGCCTGGTCACAAAGAAGAAACCGTTATTAAAAGTCATTGCTAAAAGAGAGGCATGGGAGAGCAATTAAGCTAGAGCTCACCTCAAATAGTGGCATTCAATGCCAATACAGCTCCACTGGTCCTGACAATTGGAGCAGAAGTGTTGGAAGCTGCCGTTGGTAAGTAAGTCAGGGAAAAGGAATAAACCAGGGTATCGTTGGTCATCTGTATTGGAAAGGGGGGGAATAAAATTAAAGCCTCAATTGAAAAGAAACAAATTCTCGACCGAGAAAGAACCAGAACTCACCACTACTTGGCTGCCACAGGCCTGCAAATAAGACTGAAAATACAGCAGCTGAGCCACAGAATCTTCTCCAGTCACCCCACAGCCTCCTAGTGAGATGTCTGATGCCCGGATGAGCTCTCCAGAACCAAACAAGTCCTTCTTAACCTGCACGTGCACCATATTCTCGTCACAGGTAGCAGCCACGCTGCCGACAGATACCGGCTCCCTCAGCTGAAATTGCACTGGGGGTGAGGTGGGTTCCACTGGCATTTCAGGATACTTCCAGGTCAGCTCCTTACTGGGCCAAGCAACTGCTGCTGAACACTGCCAGAATCTTGGAGTTGCCCAACTGTTCCCTGAGGCAAAGGAGCAAGAGGTGGACTGGCGGGCCTGAGGCGGCGGCATCCCGGGCACAAACGGGGGACTGGCGGGAACCTGAGCGGCGGCATCCCGGGCACAAACGGGGGACTGGCGGGACCTGAGGCGGCGCATCCCGGGCACAAACGGGGGACTGGCGGGAACCTGAGGCATAACGGGCACAAACGGGGGACTGGCCGGAACCTAGGCATCGGGCACAAACGGGGGACTGGCCACCAGGCATGGGCACAACGGGGGACTGGCCGGAACCTGAGGCGGCGGCATCCCGGGCACAAACGGGGGACTGGCGGGAACCTGAGGCATAACGGGCACAAACGGGGGACTGGCCGGAACCTGAGGCATAACGTGCACAAACGGGGGACTGGCGGAACCTGAGGCATAACGGGCACAAACGGGGAGGGGGACTGGCCGGAACCTGGGCGGCATCCGGGCACAAACGGGGGACTGGCCGGAACCTGAGGCGGCGGCATCCCGGGCAACACGGGGGACTGGCGGAACCTGAGGCATAACGGGCACAAACGGGGGACTGGCCGGAACCTGAGGCATAACGGGCACAAACGGGGGACTGGCCGGAACCTGAGGCCGAGGCATACGGGCACAAACGGGGGACTGGCCGGAACCTGAGGCCGAGGCATAACGGGCACAAACGGGGGACTGGCCGGAACCTGAGGCCGAGGCATAACGGGCACAAACGGGGGACTGGCCGGAACCTGAGGCCGAGGCATAACGGGCACAAACGGGGGACTGGCCGGAACCTGAGGCCGAGGCATAACGGGCACAAACGGGGGACTGGCCGGAACCTGAGGCCGAGGCATAACGGGCACAAACGGGGGACTGGCCGGAACCTGAGGCCGAGGCATAACGGGCACAAACGGGGGACTGGCCGGAACCTGAGGCCGAGGCATAACGGGCACAAACGGGGGACTGGCCGGAACCTGAGGCCGAGGCATAACGGGCACAAACGGGGGACTGGCCGGAACCTGAGGCCGAGGCATAACGGGCACAAACGGGGGACTGGCCGGAACCTGAGGCCGAGGCATAACGGGCACAAACGGGGACTGGCCGGAACCTGAGGCCGAGGCATAACGGGCACAAACGGGGGACTGGCCGGAACCTGAGGCCGCGGCATAACGGGCACAAACGGGGGACTGGCCGGAACCTGAGGCCGAGGCATAACGGGCACAAACGGGGGACTGGCCGGAACCTGAGGCCGAGGCATAACGGGCACAAACGGGGGACTGGCCGGAACCTGGGCCGAGGCATAACGGGCACAAACGGGGGACTGGCCGGAACCTGAGGCGGCGGCATAACGGGCACAAACGGGGGACTGGCCGGAACCCTGAAGGCGGGCGGGCATCCCGGGCACAACGGGGGACTGGCCGGAACCTGAGGCGTCGGCATCCCGGGCACAAAAACGGGGGGACTGCCGGAACCTGATGGCGGCGGCATCCCCGGGCACAAACGGGGGACCTGGGCCGGAACCTGAGCGGCGGGCATACCCGGGGCAACAAACGGGGGGATGGCGGGAACCTGATGGCTGGTGGCATCCCGGGCACAAAACGGGGGACTGGCCGGAACCTGAGGCCGAGGCATAACGGGCACAACGGGGGACTGGCCGGAACCTGAGGGATCACGGGCACAAACGGGGGACTGGCCGGAACCTCGAGGCGGCGGCATAACGGGCACAAACGGGGGACTGGCCGGAACCTGAGGCGGCGGCATAACGGGCACAAAACAGGGGACTGCCGGGGGGAACCTGAGGCAAAGCCCTGTAGGCACCTGAGGTGGATTTACAGCAGGCCATGGAAATGGTTGACAGGAGCTTGACCTGGTACACCTTTAACACCCTGACAAAACTGCACCCATGCAAACACCTACAACACCTCCCCACAGTATCGCTACTACTGACCACCAACCCATGATGCCACACTACAATCCCCATTGTGTGGGATGGCCACTTTTATAGGAAACGTTATTAGCACTATGACCTTCTAGATCTGCTAAGTCTTGCACTCGGTAGATTACTAGTACCAGTTTTAAAAAGACTAGATTGGGGTCACCTGGAGTTCACTTATCTCAACTCGTTACCGCCAAAACCTTGAGCTGAATCAGGTGTGGCCTCACTCTGACCATTTTCAGTCATTTAACTTTATTAGATTGCTGATAGGTACATGTTTCACAAGGCTGATTGTAGTTCCAATTGTCTTCTGGTGAATGAATATTGTGTCTACCCAACTGTAATGAAAATGAACATTTGAGAAGCATTAAATTGGACTAGTGTGAAAAGTCAATGCGAATGACTTAGTATGCAAAAAAGGAAACAATAAAAATGTCAAGTGATGAAATCAACGCAAGCAGTAATTCCATACAGTATCAACTCAAATCATGAGTACATTATTTTGATTCTTTTTTGCCACTCCTGCTTCTCTCCCCTTTACAAAATTTAGATAGTCACCAGTCTTCTTTAAAATAGAAGCATTTCCCATAAGGTCTGCCTCACTTACATTACAGCATTTTTCAGGCGCCCTTATCCAGAGCGAATTACAATCAGTAGTTACAGGGACAGTCTCCCTGGAGCAACTTAGGGTTAAGTGTCTTGCTCAGGGACACAATGGTAGTAAGTGGGATATGAACCTGGGTCTTCTGGTTCGTAGTCGAGTGTGTTACCTACTAGGCTACAACCACCCCTTGAACCACCTCTTCTTCTGTGCAGAGGACATGCTCTTCATCAGACAAAGATTCAAAGAGACAAACTGCTGATCAAAGACAAGAAAACTTTTTTTTTCTCAGACACATTGTCAATATTTAAATCCATGCCAAAGACAAAGTTTTTATGTCAAACATTCCAGAACAGTAAACCTGTTTAGCCCAGGGCCTTTTTGAATAGACATACCCAAAATTAAAAAGAGAATATCTCTGCAACTGCATTGCCCTATTAGTATAATTTTTATAGGAAATCATATTGCTCCTGAAACTCCTCCAGAGTTTAGGAATCAGCATAGATGTCAACCGGGTCATAGAAAAATAAAGATGGAAAAGTGCAATTTTGCAGTGTTTTTGCCATCTGAGAGAGGTTGTAAAAGCAGTAATCCAATTCCTATATTAACTTATAGTAATAGATCCTAACAATAAACCTGCATTAAATATGTTGCTATGACAGCAACATTTGTCCATTTGTGCACATTGTTGACATTTTGGTGCCGTTTAAGATTTCCAGGAACCTTTAAAACTATTTTTGTTTACTTTCTTCTGACTTTAGTCATTAATTCCAACTAATTACAGCAGTTTTTGCGACTGTTTTGGAAACATCACATCATATGTATGTTCCCCATATGAGTGAAAGTGATTGTCATTGTGAAACACAGCACAGCACACGGTGCGTGTCCTCTGCATTTAACCATCACCCTTGGTGATTGTGTGGACACGGTGCTTTGCTCAGTGGCACCTTGGCGGTCTGGGGATTGGAAACAGCAACCTTCCGATTAGTGTAGCACTTCTTTACCCGCTTGGTCACCACTGTCCCGTAAGGCCGTCCAGCTGATTGGCAGCATCCAGAATTCTGTTGCTTAGCCACGTCTCAGTAAAAACAAAGACGCAGCAGTCTCTATATTCCCGCTGGGTAGTCTGCTGAAGTTTGATGTAGTCCAGTTTAATGGATAGTTGGATGGATGGGAGAGCCGGCTAGGATTAGCCCTTATCCTAGCACTGATCCCCACCTGTTTCCCGCGCTTCCGGTTCCTCGTGCACCACTTGGGGCACCAGCGACAGGTGAAACCGTGGCCTGGAGACCTGCTCTCCGCAACAGTCCGAGCGTGCACAGTGTGTTCTAGTGAGACGTCCAGTAGGTCAGCAGGATGACGAGGCTACCGGGAGTCTTGCCATCTTACTAAGCTGGTGGTGTTACCCACTAGGCTAATACCACCCCCGGTGGTCTGGTAGCAGAAAGGGGCTAGAAGGCAAAGTGCAGTGGAGGGTCATTGATTGGTGGAGTGTGTCTGGAGTGTGTTGGTTGTGTATTCAGCGTTGGCAGACGAGGGAGGAGTTAACAGGCTGGAGTGTATTGGAGAGTCTCCGTTTAGGGGGAAGGTGTGGTGGTGCTGGTTTTGCAGTTGTTGTCAGAAAGCAAAAGATGTAGAAAGCACGCAAGACATGAGCGTCATGAACAATATTTGTGTTAAACCACCTAAGCACTTACAACCAATTCTAATTCTTGCAAATAACTGAGTTAGAGTTAGAACTAGACATCCTGAGTAGACAAGGTATTTCACTCCAATTTAAAGCCTGAATCTGATGGAGCTGTCATCCTGATATGTAAAAAGGGACAGTTTAGTGCAACTAACCTGTAGGGTCACTTTGCTAATGTTACAGAGAAGCGGATGAGACGAGGCAAGTCGCACCTGACGCTTGTTACACCTGGGAGGATCCCTATTTGTGCCGAAGGCACTAGGAAGGAAATGTGACTAGGAACCGTCGCCCCTGAAGTCCAAGAGACGGTGTGGACTAGACTGTTCAGTGTGTCAAGGGAGGCAGCATGGTGTTCAGGGCTGCTTGGGGGAGGATGCTATTGTGCAGTCCTCTTGTATTTGCTGCAGAATTGTGTACCGGATTATGGAGGGGGTGAACAGTTGGCGGGAGTGCAGGGTTTGGTGATGATATGTGTGTTGGTGGAGGAGTCCAAGTGAAACAGAGCATCAGTCCATGTTTGGAGGTCCAAAGTCAAAGACCACTTCATTGTCATTTCACTATATACAAGTACACAGAGACGAGATTGCAAAGGTTTTGGAGAGTCACAGTGTGCAAAAACACCTACTGGACACTACAGAGTAGTTGTAAGTCCAATGGCATGGTGTACATCGCATGTCCCTTCTATGCTAATTGGATGAAAGAAAGTTGCCAGTTTTCTTGTATTCACCTACCACAGCGTTATTAATTCACCCACAAATGAATTAAATTACAGAACTGATGAGACATGACCTTAGAACAGGGGCTTCCAAGTAAAATACGCATGCGCTCACCAGGAGTAGCCATAACGGAAGGGAACAGCATTACAGATTAGGACATGGCGTCAACTTTGTGAGAATCCTCTCTAGTGTCCGATCAAGGACTGGCAACTGAGTCCATCATGCTTTCGAAAAGCAGAGCAAGGCTACCCCCACAACCCATATCATACTGGGATTAACGGCTACAGGCGTCACAATCACCACATCCCAAATTGAAACTAATAAAAGTGGACCCGTAGTCTTGTGGTGGAAGTAGCATAGTGGGTACCACAGTTTTCCTATGAACCAGAACACCCAGGTTCAAACCACATTTACAAGCATTGGGTCCCGGAGCAAGGCACCAAATCCAGAGTGTCTCCAGGGGACTGTCCTGTAACTAAGGCACCTGAGAAGTGCCAGAAAATGCAAATTGGGGTTTGCTTAAAAAAGGAAAGACAGCAGACACTGATACACAATCCATTTCAGCATTTATTTTGTCTTAAAAACAGAACGGTCAAGAGACACAGGCTGGTCAATCTCTGATGAACACTGGTCCCACAGACACTTCTTTCTCCCATATGGAGTCTGGAAAAAGGACAAGCAACAGGGGGTTAAAACGTGTAATTTTGCTCAGCACAAACCCTAAAACATGCATACCATGTTCACATACCCGAGACAGAGGTCAGATCTCTTGCCTTCCTGGACCCACAAGTGCCATCACAGCAGCTACACAGTTGGTCCTCTCCACCCGCACCAGCCCACCTTCATACAAAGATCAGGTCCTGAATAAAAAGCACACGTGGGTGTTTTTTTTTGTAATGCAGCCAGCTAGTCTAGACCTACTTCTGGCCAACAAAAGAACAGGCCTTGTGCTCAGCATCAGTGGGGGAAGCAGCCGCGGTTGCCTTCAGCACACAAGTAATGTACAGCTGTAACAAGAGAGAGGAGGGTCAAGCACCATGCAAAAGGTGATGGAAACCAGGAGAGCAAAGGGCTTGCTTCAGACACATACAGAGCCAGTGTCACCCTGCTGAAACCTGAAAGCCTCCAGCTGGAACTGGAGCTTGAAATCCTGTGTACGTGGCAGGAGCGAGAGGAGGAGCCAGTGAGCTTGGAATCCACCAGACACCTAGAAGAAATGAGGGTAAAATTAGAATACAGCACACTACAACAAACCCATGAGGAAATTAAGCTGCACCTCACCCATGGTTTTGAATGAAGAGATAGCTGGGAGCAGAAGCTGCATAAGGATAAGGGGTAACCTGACAGGAATCAACAAACACCCGGAGGGGAACATGGTTGTACTGCTTGACAGAAGCCTCAAATGGATGAGATCTCCCATGTAATACACGTTGGAAGGCCTCTCAAACTGCCAGTCATCTGAAAAGAAATGCAGTTTTAGTAAGAGCCTACAATGTGAAGGGAACAAACATGTACCTACCAGTCATGAGCTTGAGCGAGAACACCAAAAGCTCCTGTGCAATTTTAGTAGCAGCATATGGGATCCAGGCAGGCTGCAGGGCATTGCTACTCACGTTGTGAAGCCTGGTCACAAAGAAGAAACCGTTATTAAAAGTCATTGCTAAAAGAGAGGCATGGGAGAGCAATTAAGCTAGAGCTCACCTCAAATAGTGGCATTCAATGCCAATTACAGCTCCACTGGTCCTGACAATTGGAGCAGAAGTGTTGGAAGCTGCCGTTGGTAAGTAAGTCAGGGAAAAGGAATAAACCAGGGTATCGTTGGTCATCTGTATTGGAAAGGGGGGGAATAAAATTAAAGCCTCAATTGAAAAGAAACAAATTCTCGACCGAGAAGGAACCAGAACTCACCACTACTTGGCTGCCACAGGCCTGCAAATAAGACTGAAAATACAGCAGCTGAGCCACAGAATCTTCTCCAGTCACCCCACAGCCTCCTAGTGAGATGTCTGATGCCCGGATGAGCTCTCCAGAACCAAACAAGTCCTTCTTAACCTGCACGTGCACCATATTCTCGTCACAGGTAGCAGCCACGCTGCTGACAGATACCGGCTCCCTCAGCTGAAATTGCACTGGGGGTGAGGTGGGTTCCACTGGCATTTCAGGATACTTCCAGGTCAGCTCCTTAACTGGGCCAAGCAACTGCTGCTGAACACTGCCAGAATCTTGGAGTTGCCCAACTGTTCCCTGAGGCAAAGGAGCAGGAGGTGGACTGGCGGGAGCCTGAGGCGGCGGCATCCCGGGCACAAACGGGGGACTGGCGGGAACCTGAGGCATAACGGGCACATACGGGGGACTGGCGGGAACCTGAGGCGGCGGCATCCCGGGCACATACGGGGGACTGGCGGGAACCTGAGGCGGCGGCATCCCGGGCACATACGGGGGACTGGCCGGAACCTGAGGCGGCGGCATCCCGGGCACATACGGGGGACTGGCCGGAACCTGAGGCGGCGGCATCCCGGGCACAAACGGGGGACTGGCCGGAACCGAGGCGGCGGCATCCCGGGCACATACGGGGGACTGGCCGGACCTGAGGCGGCGGCATCCCGGGCACATACGGGGGACTGGCCGGGAACCTGAGGCGACGGCATCCCGGGCAAACGGGGGACTGGCCGGAACCTGAGGCATCCCGGGCACAAACGGGGGACTGGCGGGAACCTGAGGCATCCCGGCACAAACGGGGGACTGGCGGAACCTGAGGCATCCCGGGCACAAACGGGGGACTGGCGGGAACCTGAGGCATCCCGGGCACAAACGGGGGACTGGCGGAACCTGAGGCATCCCGGGCACAAACGGGGGACTGGCGGGAACCTGAGGCACCGGGCACAAACGGGGACTGGCGGGAACCTGAGGCATCCGGGCACAAACGGGGGACTGGGGAACCTGAGGCATCCCGGGCACAAACGGGGGACTGGCGGGAACCTGAGGCATCCCGGGCACAAACGGGGGACTGGCGGAACCTGAGGCATCCCGGGCACAAACGGGGGACTGGCGGAACCTGAGAATCCCGGGCACAAACGGGGACTGGCGGAACCTGAGGCATCCCGGGCACAAACGGGGGACTGGCGGGAACCTGAGGCATCCCGGGCACAAACGGGGGACTGGCGGAACCTGAGGCATCCCGGGCACAAACGGGACTGGCGGGAACCTGAGGCATCCCGGGCAAACGGGGACTGGCGGAACCTGAGGCATCCCGGGCACAAACGGGGGACTGGCGGGAACCTGAGGCATCCCGGGCAAACGGGGGACTGGCCGGAACCGGAGGCATCCCGGGCACAAACGGGGGACTGGCCGGAACCTGAGGCATCCCGGGCACAAACGGGGGACTGGCCGGAACCTGAGGCATCCCGGGCACAAACGGGGGACTGGCCGGAACCTGAGGCATCCCGGGCACAAACGGGGGACTGGCCGGAACCTGAGGCATCCCGGGCACAAACGGGGGACTGGCCGGAACCTGAGGCATCCCGGGCACAAACGGGGGACTGGCCGGAACCTGAGGCATCCCGGGCACAAACGGGGGACTGGCCGGAACCTGAGGCATCCCGGGCACAAACGGGGGACTGGCGGGAACCTGAGGCATCCCGGGCACAAACGGGGGACTGGCGGGAACCTGAGGCATCCCGGGCACAAACGGGGACTGGCGGAAACCTGAGGCATCCCGGGCACAAACGGGGGACTGGCGGGAACCTGAGGCATCCCGGGCACAAACGGGGGACTGGCCGGAACCTGAGGCCGAGGCATCCCGGGCACAAACGGGGGACTGGCCGGAACCTGAGGCATCCCGGGCACAAACGGGGGACTGGCCGGAACCTGAGGCCGAGGCATCCCGGGCACAAACGGGGGACTGGCCGGAACCTGAGGCCGAGGCATCCCGGGCACAAACGGGGGACTGGCCGGAACCTGAGGCCGAGGCATCCCGGGCACAAACGGGGGACTGGCCGGAACCTGAGGCCGAGGCATAACGGGCACCAACGGGGGACTGGCCGGAACACTGATGGCCCGAGGCATAACGGGCACAAACGGGGGACTGGCCGGAACCCGAGGCATCCCGGACACAAACGGGGGGACTGGCCGGAACCCGAGGCATCCCGGACACAAACGGGGGACTGGCCGGAACCCGAGGCATCCCGGGCACAAACGGGGGGACTTGGCCGGAACTGAGGCCGAGGCATCCCGGGCACAAACGGGGGACTGGCCGGAAACCTGAGGCCGAGGCATCCCGGGCACAAACGGGGGGACTGGCCGGAACCTGAGGCCGAGGCATCCCGGGCACAAACGGGGGACTGGCCGGAACATGAGGCCGAGGCATCCCGGGCACAAACGGGGGAACTGGCCGGAACCTGAGGCCGAGGCATAACGGGCACAAACGGGTGGACTGGCCGGAACCTGAGGCCGAGGCATAACGGGCACAAACGGGGGGACCTGGCCGGAACCTGAGGCCGAGGCTAACGGGCACAAACGGGGGACTGGCCGGACCTGAGGCCGAGGCATAACGGGCACAAACGGGGGACTGGCCGGAACCTGAGGCCGAGGCATAACGGGCACAAACGGGGGACTGGCCGGAACCTGAGGCCGAGGCATAACGGGCACAAACGGGGGACTGGCCGGAACCTGAGGCCGAGGCATAACGGGCACAACGGGGGACTGGCCGGAACCTGAGGCCGGGCATAACGGGCACAACGGGGGACTGGCCGGAACCTGAGGCCGAGGCATAACGGGCACAAACGGGGGACTGGCCGGAACCTGAGGCAGAGTCATAACGGGCACAAACGGGGGACTGGCCGGAACCTGAGGCATCCCGGGCACAAACGGGGACTGGCCGGAACCCGAGGCATCCCGGGCACAAACGGGGGACTGGCCGGAACCTGAGGCCGAGGCATCCCGGCACAAACGGGGGACTGGCCGGAACCTGAGGCCGAGGCATCCCGGGCACAAACGGGGGACTGGCCGGAACCTGAGGCCGAGGCATAACAGGCACAAACGGGGGACTGGCCGGAACCTGAGGCCGAGGCATAACGGGCACAAACGGGGGACTGGCCGGAACCTGAGGCATAACGGGCACAACGGGGGACTGGCCGGAACCTGAGGCCGAGGCATAACGTGCACAAACGGGGGGACTGGCCGGAACCTGAGGCCGAGGCATAACGTGCACAAACGGGGGGACTGGCCGGAACCTGAGGCCGAGGCATAACGTGCACAAACTGGGGACGGCCGGAACCTGAGGCCGAGGCATCCCGGGCACAAACGGGGGGACTGGCCGGAACCTAGGCCGAGGCATCCCGGGCACAAACGGGGGACTGGCCGGAACCTGAGGCGAGGCATAACGGGCACAAACGGGGGACCTGGCCGGAACCTGAGGCCGAGGCATAACGGGCACAACGGGGGACTGGCCGGAACCCGAGGCATCCCGGGCACAAACGGGGGGACTGGCCGGAACCCGAGGCATCCCGGGCACAAACGGGGGACTGGCCGGAACCCGAGGCATCCCGGGCACAAACGTGGGACTGGCCGGAACCTGAGGCCGAGGCATCCCGGGCACAAACGGGGGACTGGCCGGAACCTGAGGCCGAGGCATAACGGGCACAAACGGGGGACTGGCCGGAACCTGAGGCCGAGGCATAACGGGCACAAACGGGGGACTGGCCGGAACCTGAGGCATAACGGGCACAAACGGGGGACTGGCCGGAACCTGAGGCATAACGGGCACAAACGGGGGACTGGCCGGAACCTGAGGCATAACGGGCACAAACGGGGGACTGGCCGGAACCTGAGGCCGAGGCATAACGTGCACAAACGGGGGACTGGCCGGAACCTGAGGCCGAGGCATAACGTGCACAAACGGGGGACTGGCCGGAACCTGAGGCCGAGGCATAACGTGCACAAACGGGGGACTGGCCGGAACCTGAGGCCGAGGCATAACGGGCACAAACGGGGGACTGCCGGACCTGAGGGCCGAGGCATAACGTGCACAAACGGGGGACCTGGCCGGAACCTGAGGCCGAGGCATCCCGGCAAAACGGGGGACTGGCCGGAACCTGAGGCCGAGCATAACGGGCACAAACGGGGGACTGGCCCGGAACCTGAGGCCGAGGCATAACGGGCACAAACGGGGGGACTGGCCGGACCTGAGGCCGAGGCATAACGGCACAAACGGGGGACTGGCCGGGAACCTGAGGTTCGAAGGCATAACGGGCCACAAACGGGGGGGACGGCCGGAACCTGAGGCCGAGGCATAACGGGGCACAAACGGGGGGACTGGCCGGAACCTGAGGGCCGAGGCATAAGGAGGGGCACAAACGGGGGGACTGGCCGGAACCTGAGGCCGAGGCATAACGGGCACGAACGGCGGCGATTATCCCGGGCAACAAATGGGGGGACTGGCGGGCCCTGAGGGCAAGGTATGAAGGGCGACAAACGGGGGACTGGCGGGACACCTGAGGCGTGCTTTCCCTGGGTCAAAGGGGGGACGTGCTGGCAGCTGAGGTGGCACACCAGGGACAAACGGGGCTCTGGCAGGCATCTGATGCAGTAATCCTGGAGCAAGAGTTTGACCTTTAGTCACCTGAGGTTGATTTACTGCAGACCATGGAAATGGTTGACCAGGAGCTTGACCTGGTACACCTTTAACACCAGACAAAACTGCACCCATGCAAACACCTACAACACCTCCCCACAGCAATACTACTACTGACCACCATCCCATGATGCCACATTACAATCACCATTGTGTGGGATGTCCACCTTTATAGGAAACATTATTAGCACTAATGACCTTCTAGAGCTTGCACTTAGTACATAACTAATACCAGTTTTACAAGGAGTAGATTGGGGTCACCTGGAGTTCACTTTTCTCAACTCGTCACCTTGAGCTAAATCAGGTGTGGCTTCACTCTGACCATTTTCAGTCATTTAACTTTGTTAGATTGCAGACAGGTACATGTTTCACAAGGCTGAATTTAGTTACAATTGTCTTGTGGTGAATTAATAATGTGTCTACCCAATTGTATGAAAATGAGCAGCTGAGAATCATTAAATAGGCCGATTGTGAAAAGGCAATGGGAAAATGACAATTGCTGAAAACAGCCAAAGTGTTCATAAAATTCAGTAACAGCTGAATTATAGGTACATTATTTGGATTCACTTTGTGCCACTCCTGCTTCTGTCCCGTGACAGATTTCAGTTACCAGTCTTCATTATCACACAGGCATTCCCCCCATACACTGTGAGCAATCATCATAAATGTCCTACATAGACTATTACTGTTGACGTGAACCAAGTCACCCTACGCTAACCACTCAGTTCTAGTCACCCTAGAATTTTTTGTCTGAAATGTCCCAGAGGGCCACCATAGCCACCAAGCACCATTACTGTTAAAGCTAGATGTATCTTCAAATAGACCATGTTCATATTGTTCATATTATTCATAATGTACATACACTGTGGACCATGTGGACCATGTACTGTGCAGTATCCTTAAACATTGACAGATTCCTTTTCTAGTGCACAACTGTGGACTATTTTAATACCAACATTTCCATCATATTGGAAGATTATCTTGACTTAATTAATACCATCCTTGCTCAGGCACCTAATGCTCCCTCATTCTACCCTGGAAGGGGGTCCCTCTCTGTCTCACTCTGTCCCAACATTTCCATGTGAGTCTTCCTTATGTGCAAAAAGTGTCAAGGTGTGATTTGTGTCAACTGTAGACCCAGCCAATCCCATTGAGACAACCTGTATGTTATTTTGGGCTAAAATGCAACTTTTTTTGGTGTTGATTTCTGCCAAAATCCCAACAAACGTCTGTAGAGGTCCTACTTGGCCTGGTAAAGGTGTGGCAGATTGGAAGTGAACCATGATTGGCACACTCACATCCTCACAAAAAACTGATGTATCATATCACAGTGTCTGTGACCTCATCCACATCATGATATGCAGCTTCTAAAACAGTCAAACATTCCTGCAGTTTATGCTTAGATAAGTCCACGGATATAAGATGGAATAAGGAGAACCAGGCAGTGAACAGAATGACCAAAAGCTGTCTGAGGATCAGAGCGATTGGCATCTTTCAAAGTTGTGTAATGGTGGTCCAGGGCGATATTGTCCCTGGTGTCTGTACCATGTAAAGTCCACAATCCCAAACCTTCCATCACTCGTTCTCACTCTTCCTCCATGCTGCTCTTCTTCCGAGTCCACATTTCTTGTTCCTCCACTCATAATAGGGTTTACATCTACGTGATCAGTGTTCCCTCCAGCAGTCTGTGTGTGTGTGTGTGTGTGTGTGCGTAACTGATAAATCACCAGATTGGTGAGTTGTAGCTGTGTTGGAAGGGTGGGTGGAGATAACAACACACGCATTCCCCCAACCTCCTCATGAGGACCAGTGAGCAGCAGCTTGCCTGAAGCAGGGGCTCATGAATCTTCCCGGCTCACTGTGTGTGTGCTTGTTAAGTTCCATTAAAAGTTATTTATTTATTTACTTATTTATTGGTTTACACTGCTGTGAGCGCTAATGATGCCAATGACGCACAAATCTCTAGCTTCTATTGATTTAGTAGGAACAGGACAAGTTCTTGCATAAAATAGATTTGGAGGTTTAGCATCAGTCAGTCTGTTGCTGCTCCTCACGCTATTGTGGTTGTCATGCGCAGCGTCATGAGTCGTGTAGTGGTGTAAGCAAGGTACTGTTCCCACACACTGCTCCCCAAGGGTTAAATGCGGAGGACACGTTTTGAGGTGTCACCGTGTGCTGTGCTGCTGTGTTTCACAATGGCAATCACTTCATTTTATGAGAGGATGAAGAATGTGAGTATAGGGAAATAATCTGCCGATTGTTCAATACAGGACTGTGAATTGGACTTCTATTCCATCTACCTGATGATTCATATCTATATTCGCAGCATTTACCAGACGCCCTTATCCAGAGCGACTTACAATCAGTAGTTACAGGGACAGTCCCCCCCTGGAGACACTCGGGGTTGAGTGTCTTGCTCAGGGACACATTAGTAGTAAGTGGGGTTTGAACCTAGGACTTTGTGGACCTCATAGGTGGGTGCCTGATGGTTACTGCACTCGGCTGGACTTCCTGTGACATGTACTGCATTGATTATATTGTTTATTCGTTGATACTCTATCCACCGATTACATGACATTAGGCACAAGTCCCCTGTGACGTTGCAACACCTGCAGTGGAAATTGTCTGTGTGTGTGTTAGTGAGAGAGCGGTAGACTGAGAGAGAGTCCCAATTACCCAAAGTTCATAGCGTTTGGCGCTGCATCTGACCGTCTGCTAATTTCCTGCCAACAAACACAACTAAAATATGACGTTAAATGTTGCTTGTTTAGAATGACAGCCTGCAGACTGCTAGCTGTCACACAAGGCTCGCTTTTAACCAGAGCACCCAACTATCCCTCTGACCCTCCAACAAGAACCCATTTACTCCACTGGCCACTTTATTAGAGACAGCTGTAGTCTGACCAGAGTCTTGCTGATGAGGCGGAGCCCGGGTTCAGCCGGCAGGCCCTCATCTCACCTCATCTGATGGTCGTAAGCTCCCGAGTGCTGCTGCAGCCGGGGAGATGTCGAGAACTGAATCACGAAAGTTCTACAGCAGTTGGGGCCTAACGTGTTAAAATAGAGCCCTTTGTGCCCAGATGATTGGCCCGCGTTGCCATGTCTGCCTTGTTTTGCGTGCTTGTGCAGTTTTTTGAGGGACGCTGCGCGTTATTTTTAGGCCAGCCTCTCCTCGCTCACTCTGCCTCAGGACAGATCCCGGCCGAGTGATGGGGATCTTCAGGTCGGGGGCTCGTCATCAGAGCTGTTTGTGTGGGCAGGTAGGTGATGTGATGGGAACCTTCAGCTTTAATCTCCATCTTCAGGAGCCCTGTGAGGGCTTCGTCTCACCTGATTACTTTTTGTTGACAAAGCAGAGCATTTCAACGCCTCACTTCATTCCGAGTCTCACACACACACACACACACACACACACACACACACACACTCTGCAGCTAATCCGGCTGTAAGTGGAAAGGGTCATCGGTCCGTCGTTGCCTGGAGCAACTGATAAATGTTGTGGCTCCTTTATGAATGCATGGACGCAGAGCCGCCAGCGGCCCAGAGTCTCATTACTCTGACGCATCATCAGACGTGGGTTCGGCTCTGGTGAAAAGTTGCATTCGTTTTCTTTGTTAAAAAGGGTGGTAGCAGTCTACTGGGCAAGACACTTAACCCACTTAACCCGGTGGGGGGGTAACTGTCCCTGTAACTACTGATTGTAAGTCACTCTGGATAAGGGCGTGTGATAAATGCTCTAAATATAACTATATGCTGTATTTTAGAAAGAGACAAAACTGACTGTTTTTCAATATGCTGTAGCCAGAAAGGCTTAAAGTGATTGTCACTTGTGACACACAGCAGCAGAGCACACACAGTGAAATTTGTCCTCTGCATTTAACCCATCATCCTTGGTGAGCAGTGGGCGGCCATCACAGGCGCCCGGGGAGCAGTGTGTGGGGACGGTGCTTTGCTCAGTGGCACCTCAGTGGAAGCTTGGCTGTTTGGGATTCAAACCGGCAACCTTCTAATTACGGGGCCGCTTCCATAACCTCTAGGCCTCCACTAGGCCTCTTGGTTGCTGAATACATTTGCAATTCTCTCATTGACTGTTTGTCTGGACACTACAGAAGATATATGTACTAACATAGTCTTCATTGTTAATTTATTCACATATTTATATACATATTAGTTTTCATAAAATTCATATGGCTGTATTGTAAAATGTTGCTATGTTGTACACAGATTTGCCGCTGCTGAGTGGTAACCAGTATGGCTGTGGACTGTGATAGATGTTTGGACCGGTCAGTGTTCAGGGTGGAACCCCAGATGAAGTGAACGTGAACTTTTTTTTTTTTGTGTGTTACACACAGTGACAAAACCATAATAATTTGAATTTAAAATTCAAATTATTATGTGTGTAGGTTAAAGATACTGTGCTGAAGACACTCCCAGCGCAACCCTTAATTATGTAGAGAGAGGGAGGTAGCATTAACAAGTGAAGTTAGATGACCTTAATACACACACACACACACACACACACACATACACAAAGATAAACTGGGCAGGATTCCTAATGAAGGAATGAGGTTAGAAGGTCTTGCGCTCCATTGAACCTGAACATCCATATCTCATCCATACACACACACACACACACACACGCACATACACACTACTGCACTCCTAGGAATTTAGTTTCCACATTGCAGAATTATATCAGGTGAAAACTGCTCAAGTATTTAATTCCTTGTGCCCTCCAACGATAAGTCAGTGTGTGTGTGTGTGTGTGTGTGTGTGCATTTCCTGGTACACAATATAATCCAACAGCAGCTTTACGCACATTTCAGTAGATGAGCTGCTGGGTGTTCATGATAAAGTACAAATCACATTACACGATTGGTTTAATAGTTTAGGAACAATATTTATATTTATGAGATATATCAGACGCCTTTATCCAGAGCAACTTGGTAGTAATGGGGTTTGATGGAAGCATGAACATGTTTAATCCATAATCAGAAGGTTGCCGGTTCGAATCCCAATCCGCCAAGGTGCCACTGAGCAAAGCACCGTCCCCACACACTTCTCCCCGGGCGCCTGCCATGGCTGCCAAGGGTGATGGTTAAAAGCAGAGGACACATTTCACTGTGTCACCGTGTGCTGTGCATTATAAAGACAATGATTTTATTGCCAACTTATATATTCCATTTGCAGTAAACCAGCAAGGCCGCCCATGTTCGGCTGGGCTGCCATTTCACATGTAGGGACTCCGGATTTAAAATGTTTGCAACAGTTATTGTTTTTTCTTTTATGCTAAGTATAAAAATAGGCTAGTGTATTGCTTGTGAAATTTAATTCATGCCAGGAAAATATTTTAAACATTTAGAATGCTAAATCTGATTTGAAGGTTGCTTTCAAATGAAATAAATAGTCGAACTTGAAGTATACGTGCAGCAAACTAAAACTGACTGTTGATAGTGAAGATTGCAGTTGCAGGGGTGGGGGCAAAGATTCCATGTGTGTGAATGGGGAGGTGAACGCCGCCAGAACGGCATTTTTTCCCCCCCTTTTTTATTACTGCCGTGAATGTGCATGCAGAAGCTGACGACCTGACGAGTTTTTAATCACCCAGACAAGTCTAAAAACCCTGGCCGGACATGTTCGGGGATAAAAGGAGATCTGGTCACCCTAACTTAGCAATGCTATGCTTACGCTACACAACTAATAGTGAAAGTGTAGTGATTGTCATTGTGAAACACTGCAGCACAGCACATGGTGACACAACAAAATGTGTCCTCCGTATTTAACCATCACCCTTGGTGAGCAGTGGTCAGCCATGACAGGCGCCCGGGGAGCAGTGTGTGGGGACGGCGCTTTGTTAAGTGGCACCTCAGTTGCACCCTGGCACATGGAGATTCGGCAACCTTCTGATTACGGGGCCGCCTCCTTAATCGCTAGGCCACCACTGCCCCAGTGGTGCCGTGCAAGAACATCTCGGCTCAGCTTCTGGTCTTTTGTGAACTATCTCTCTACTTCAGTGTAAAGTGTGAGTGTAAATAGGTTCCTAAGCCTATTGCCAGAAGACTGAATCCCCATATCCATCATTATTTAACCACATTACTGTCCACTTCCATGGGCCTGGAACACTACAGGAGCTGCCAGGACAACTCCCATCATTCTCAAGGTCCTTTGGGTGCCAGTTTCATATTGCTTCTTGGTTTTTGGTTTTCCATCAAAATGATAGCTCCATTCCTTTTTTAAATTGTGTTTGGAATTGAGCCAGAACCAGGAGGGGTCTTCTGGGGCTTTTTTCATCAACAAGAGGGAATTTGCAGAAGTTTGGGTTTTGATACATCTCTTCAGATCCCAAACATCATGTCGTAATAAAGATATTTAAACAGAAGCATTACCCTCCGCCCCAGATATCTACATCAGCACATTTAATCAATGAAACCAGGTTGTACATGCCTTAAAGCTTGAAGACGAGGTTCTGCAAATGCTCCTGCGTTGTTGATTGAAAAGCTTTCACAAGAACATCGCTGTTTGGTCGAAACGCAATTACGCCTCTGTGTAATTTCCTTCGGCTCCAATACCATCCAGTTTTCAGCTTGTAGTCCCGGTGGACGGACTGGCAAGTCAAGAGAAGGTGAATCAGCGACGGAACATGGGGAAAAGCCACCCATGCCAACTCATCTGTCCAGCTCTCAGATTCTACATGCTCACTTTAGGTCATTCCTCAGGTGTACCTGGGGACGGAGATGCGGCCAATAAAAAAACTTCCATGCACCTTGCGTCTATATGACATTGGCCTACATGAATAGTACCCATCCTTTGCGTATGATTCGCTGCTTGTAAATTAGTTTCGGTGATCGGTCAAAGTGTTTTGCATGTTGTAAATTTGCCTTATTAAATGTTAATTTGATTTGCAAATCTGGGCCACCGTCGTTTTAATTATCGTGAGAGATGGGAAAATGGATGCTGAGGTTCTCGTGTGTACTTGTCAGGTCGGCTCGGTTTCTGTCTGGCTTGGGCCAGGTTGGGCTTCAATTCTTAGGCTCTACTATGCAGTAGTTGATGAGTAGATGGTGATTCATGGTAGAGAAACCCCTCTCTGGCCCTTCATCTTAATTTCTGCTTAGATGCTGCCCTCAATCTCTCAGTCCTTATCCAGGCTCCAGTCTTTAGAGATGCAGACCCTCACCCAGAATTGTGTCCTGGTCTGAGGCTGTCCCGGTTCTACTGCGTGATGTAGATCATGGAGAAGAACAAATTGACATGTCGCTACTATAATCTCTCTGTCTGTCTGTATGTAAGAAATCTTCACAGCAGCAGTAACGAAGCAGAGGAACATCACATGATGAACGCTGGAGTTCATGCTATGTGACAGTCTGCTTATGTCTGCTACTCGTGTCTGTATTCATCTCAGTCTGACGCTGCATGTATCTGTCTCTCTCTCTCTCTCTCTCTCTATAAGAGGAATAGTGCAACTTGGGTTTATCTTTCTTTCTTTCTTTCTGTCTTTGGTGGTGTTGATGAAGTGGTGGCCTACCGCTTAAGGAAGTACAAGCGAAATGTTGCCGGTTCAAAGGTGCAACTTAGGTCCCCTGGATCAAGGTACCGTCCCCACACACTGCGCCTGTCATGGCTGCCCACTGCTCACCAAGGGTGATGGTTAAATACCGAGGACATATTTCGTTGTGTCACCATGTGCTGTGTATCATGATGACAGAAAAAAAACCAATCACATTCACACAACCAGCACATAAGAATCAAATGAAACTGGGTGTAAACAACGAGATGAAATGAACAACCATATAGACCGCAAATGCATTGCAAATTCCATAGCAACTTTAAATTGGGGCAGTGCTGGCCTAGCGGGTAAGGATGTGGCCCCGTAATCAGAAGGTTGCCGGTTCGAATCCTGATCCGCCAAGGTGCCACTGAGCAAAGCACCGTCCCCACACGCTGCTCCCCGGGCGCCTGTCATGGCCGCCCACTGCTCACTCAGGGTGATGGGATAAAATGCAGAGGACAAATTTTACTGTGTGCACCGTGTGCTTTGCTGCTGTGTATCAAATGTGACAATCACTTCACTTTCACTTTTCACTAAATATGTGTGTGTAACAAGTCATTGCTCCCATCACAGTGACATCATTACAGAGCGATTCTGTTCTCCAGGCCCCACATGGCCAGTTTTCTCTCACTTTAATACAATATATACCAAGGAATCACTTCTGTTCATTTTCTAAATCTGCAGGGTGACCTCATTTAGTACCTAACTGCACCAGTTATTGTAATCTAGTCAGAGAGACTCGTTTCAGACGTGCTGTGGACGCAGTGGATCATTTGGAATGGACCACGAGCAGCGTTTCAGGCCATCTGAACTAGTGCAGACAACTCTCTCACGTCTCTGCTCGTGGTTTCAAATCAAAAGGTCAAGTGGCCCCATGTCGCGTGCTGATCTTTGTCACTTTTTACGTTTTTCTGCAAATGGCGGGGTTCCCGCTCCGACCTGAATCGCGCCTCGCAGCGCTTGGCACGCGTGATGGAAAAAAGGCAGCGGGAGAAGGTCGGAGTGTGTGTGAGGAGCCAAACATCTGCAGAGGAGCTAAACATCTGCTAAACACACACATACACACACACACACACAGAGGACAGAGCCAAGAGTCGTGACATCCCGGATTTACACTCCCAGGATGCTCCACTACCCAGGATGCTTCAGGGCACGCATCCTTTACCGAGCTCTGACCTGCTCTTGTTGTTTCCTGTTTTTCCGCCACTGCTTTCACCAGACAAATCGCTATTTTAGCAACCAGTGGAAGTCCCCCCTTTAGAACACAGATTTGTACCAGACTTGTCCGAATATCAGACATTTAAATAAGACATTTGTCATTTAAAGTAAGCGGTTGGAATTTTGCTTACATCTCGCTGTAGTTCAGTTTCGCTGCCGGCTCTTTACGAGTGCATTTGGTTGCGCTTGTGGCTCAGATCTCTTGATTGGGCGCGGGTTTGAGTGAATGCTACTGAACTCCATACGTGGTCGTTGTGAGGTCCTCTTGGACTTGATTAGGCTGGATTGAGTTTGAGGGCTGAATGTGGTTTCATTCACCGATATGCTGAACTTCCTGCTGCTTGGCCTCCTCTGCATGTGGATCTGAGCGTTCAGCAGACCTAGAACGTCCCAGAACCACCGGATTTCCTACTTACAGATTTCATTTGAATCCAATGGTCTGCACGATGTTGTATGCCTTTCTAATTTATTCACTTGTCCCTCTGGTCTGTAGTGATAAAAAATGTACCCATTATTGATTGCTTTGATCAGCGTTTTGTTTGTTTGGGGGTTTGGCCGCTCTAGTGGTGTTTCCTGATATGACACTGAACAATGACAAGTCGTAGATATTTACAGTTTCTCTCATTTTATTACTTATTCTATTAGAGAATTGCAGGTATTTATTATTTTGGATTTTTTCTGAATGTTGATGTGTGAAAAATGTACCATCCCTCTATATACCACCTGACCTATACAACTAATACAAAATGCAGCAGCACGACTGATCTTCAACCTTCCCAAATTGTCCCACACCGCCCCTCTGCTACGCTCCCTCCACTGGCTCCCAGTAGCTGCACGCATCAGGTTCAAAATACTGATGCTGGCCTACAAAGCCAAACATGGAGTAGCACCATCCTACCTCACAGCCCTTATTACACCTCGCACTGCACCTCGTATACTCCGAGCCTCCAGTACTGCTCGCCTGATCCCTCCATCTCTGAAGGTAAAAGGAAGACACTCTTCTAGACTCTTGGAAGTGTTCTGACCCCTTGAGGTCAGAACAGCTCAGTCACTGAGCACTTTCAAACGGCAGCTCAAGACCTTCCTCTTTAGAGAATATTTAGATTAACTTGGAACCTTCTTATGTATAGAAACTACAACAGAGTGAATAAAAAGATTGTATTCATAGTTGGGGGTCCTAGTGAACCAGAACTGACCAGTTCATTGATTGTAACATGGAAGTTGTAAGTCGCTCTGGATAAGGGCGTCTGCCAAATGCCTTAAATGTAAATGTAAAAAGGCATCGATCCCAAGCCTAGCTGTGAAGGAGCTGTCTGTGGTACTGATTCCTGGAACTTTTCCTGGAGACATTATTATACTTCTGTGTATGATTATTGGGGCTACTGAAGAACTTTTTTTTCTCGGCTCTTGTGCAGTTGCTGGAAAATAATGAAGGCAAATGCATTACACATAAGACGATCTGTTTGAGTGACCTTTAAGAAATTGCCAAAATTGCTCCATTGCTATTATGGATGGTCAGATTAAGAAAAAAAAAAAAGCAAATTCAAATAATGACAGTTCAAATGATGTACCGGTTTTAATGCACTAGCTTATTTATAGCCTCTGTATTGATGAAATGGTGCAGGATTACATAAGGGCTGAGGAAACATTTATTTAGTTTTTCCACAAGGTCACGGACATCTGGTTTTAACAAATCATTTTGTGCAGCGCTCATAGCGTCTTTCCAAGACTGGCCGGTGGGCTCGCCTTCAGGGGGGCGGAGTCTACGGAGTAAACAGAACTGGGTGCGCATGGTGAATTTCATTAAGGCTGATTAGTCTCGCCTCGCTGGTGGTACGCGATCTTGTCGAGACTTGAAGCCACGCACGGCAGTTATTGCTGGGGGAATTGGGAACATTCCAGAAATTCAAGAAACAAACCAATTAGGCTGCGATCGCTGGGTTGTTCCATTAAGAGGCTGAGTCTTGCATCAATTAAACGCCAACAGGATGAGAAGCAGTCAGATGCAGACTGAGAGAGAGAGACAGGTTAACCAAGAAACCTCTGCTTTTTTATGTTATTCATTTAAATCATTACTAGTTGTCTGTTTTACCATATTTCGGCCAATAAATATGATTCTGATGGTGAAAAGTAGACCAGATATTCTTCGTTTTAGTTTGAACGCAGCTTTATTATTGGTGTGCTGATAGCAAGTACGTTATCGAATATAAAGTGCCCCGGCTGGTATTTCTATCCGGATATGGAGAGGGAGAGCGGGCGAGGTGGTCAGTGTGGGCACGGCTGAAAAAAGGAGTGAAACTCTAATTAAAATGGAATTGAGACAGACAGAGGCAGAGATTTACATTTCATTATAACCCTCGGAGAATGACGTTCAATATTCATTTCAGTAGGGACCTTGTATGACAGAATGTCAGAACACACACACACACACACACACACACCCCAACACTGTGCTACTGTGCTACATAATAGCGTTAAAAGGTGCTGTATGTAAAAAATCTTGACTTTGACAGTCTGACCCCAAAACTAAAATGTTTAATTGTTTTATACGTTTATTATAATTGCTGTTCATAACTCACAGACACCCCCCCGGTGCAGTTTGGTGATCTGCGAGGCTTTAATGCCTTTAAAGCATTAAGGCGATAACCGAGAAAGGAGACTTTGTCTCTGAAGAACAAGCTTTCTCATATAATTGGTGCACAAGCAGACGGGGGAGGACAACAACAACAACAACATTTATTTCTTATATAGCCCAAAATCACATACAGTATGTATTAATGGGCTTTGACAGGCCCTACAGTTGATACCCCAACACACGTCACCCTTCTGCACACAAGGAAAAAACAGGAGACAGAAAAAAAGAAAGGAAGAAACGTTGGGAAGGAGTGATACAGAGAGGGACCCCCTTCCAGGGTAGAGTGAGCCTGCAAATGGTGTCAGTGCAGGGCTGGTGATGATTTGTACAATATAATAATAAGTCCTACAGTTGTAGGGTTGGAGAAGTCCAGAGTATAGTCCAGTGTCATGGTCTAGATTACGTGTCCATAATGATGCTACTGGTCCACTTGTTGAGGACTGCCCTCACACGCCGTACTCTTCACGGGATCTATAGAAGACCAGCATGTCGTCAATATACAGAACCACAACTTGCCTGAGCATGTCTCGGAGGACGTTGTTGGCGAATGGCTTTAGCAAGGCTGTAGGGCATCACCGGTACTCGTAATGCCCTGATACAGTGCTAAACGCTGTCTTCCAACCATCTCTCGTACTCCTCCAGTGCCTGATGCTCGGGTTCGAACCAAATACATGAGTAAATACATAATACATGAATAAATACACGACTAAAGAGGTGCACTCCTGAGGATGTCAACAAAAAAAGCCTCGTGCAGATCCAGGAATTCGGGGGGAATGGGTGTGGGTGGAACATAACATTAAGAAAAAATGATCTGATTAGGGGACTGGGGGTCAAACAATAGATGACAACCACTCAGAGTGGTGATCAGGGACCTGAACATAAAAGGGACAGGTAACGAAAGGCTTAAGGACGTGTGGGGATATGACATGCAGCAACTAAAGACCTTTCCGCAGTCTACACGAGCAGGGGGAGGAACACAGTGATGGTTATCAACACAGACACTTGAATCCCATATTGTCCACATTTTGTGACGGGGAGGATCTGTTGCCTCCAGTCCACCGGGGTGTGGCCTCTGGAGACACTCGTTTTGCCAGTACCCATGAGGTCCAGCACGTGCCCAGCCCACGCCGGTCCACCCGGGCTGAAGTACAGTACAGTACAGCACAGCACAGCACAGCACAATCCAGAATGCAACACAGAGACACAGGGACACCTCGGTATGAGTGTTGGAGGACATGTCTGTAGACACACCTGTGGGGACGCCTATCCATGCCAATGGGACCTGTGAAGGGAATGTGATGAGGAACGCTCAACCCTGAAGTGGGAGTGAGGGAGACAAGTCCAGACATCATGGGATAGAACCATGGATTTTAACCAGGGCCTGTCGGCGTCCGTGGAGGTGGGGCTGGCATGGACATGACAGTTCAGTTGTTTCTTGATGACGATTTAGCGGCGTTACTTCTGATAAATAGTTTTTGTTTTTATTGGCATTCATTGGTTATGTTATTATGTTATTTTGATTATTATTTGCTTATACAGTTCTTTTAATCATTTAGAGAATTTGGTGTTGATTATGGTGGCCTAGCGGGCAGTGGTGGCCTAGAGGTTAAGGATGCCACTGAGCAAAGCACCGTCCCCACACACTGCTCCCCGGGCGCCTGTCATGGCCGCCCACTGCTCACAAAGGGTGATGGGTTAAATGCAGAGGACAAATTTCACTGTGTGCACCGTGTGCTGTGCTGCCGTGTATGTCACAATCACTTCACTTTTTTATACTTTTCTTATATTGTTCTTATTTAATATTTAATAACTCAGATTTTCTTTATTATTCTGACGTGGGTTTTGACCATTATTTCCTTAAGCTGGATTTGATAATAATATAATATATATATATATTTACCACTAACACATACTCACATGCACACACACACACACACACACACACACACACACACTGGCACGCACAAACTGAATTGACCATGAAGCCCTCCAGGCACTTTAGCAGTTCCAAGTGATAGAAAACAACACTGTCAGATCCTCTCTCTCTTTCTGTCTCTCTCTTTGTGTGTGTGTGTGTGTGTGTGTGTGAGAGAGAGAAAGAGAGAGAGTATTCTTATTTTTAAAGAACAGTGTGAAGAGTAGTTATTACCACGTGACATAAGTATTGTAAGCATGTAAATACATTCGTATGAGTTCGTTTTTATTCGGACCACTAAATAAACACTCATATTCCTTGGGATCAGAAGCCAGTGACAGGCTCCAGGCTCCCTGTCCTCAGCCGTCCGTCCCTGGGGTTCATGTAAATAACTCCACAAAGACTGCAGTGTGTGCTGGACTCGGCCTGTTGTGTGTTCCGTGACACAACGTGTTCTAAATTCGCGAGGACAGCAATATTCAGCCTGTGTTAACTTCAGTCTGCTGAGGTCATCTGATAAATTCATCCTTTTTTTCAAACTAGATAGATCGATAGCTAGATAGATCCAGCAGTTTTAACTTTAATCTTCTCTATTGTTATTTTATGCTAAATTTTGTTCTACTTAATCGTAAATGCGAAGAACTGAATTACGCCTCAAATCATCATAATACAATGAAAACCCAGGCGTTCCGCTTCAGGTTTTCTCGGTCTGAATTTCGAGGTCCAAGGTGGCCTGAGTTTGTGTTGCCAGATTTTGGTGGCAACTTTCGTCCCGTCCTGCCAGCTGTGAGGAGCATTGAGATGCCATCAGACTGAATGGAATGGAATTTGAAACGTTTTAGCCAAAAAATGTTTCCATAGCAACAGTGTTTTTTGCAGAAATGTTTCAGATTTTGTTCCGTTCTCCCACTACGCCTGTGGTCTCCACTGAAGATACTTCTGACTCTGAACTTCTTGGTGCTGGACCTCGGCTGTACACCCCTGGAGAAGCCTGTCAGAACCTCTTCTTCCATTATCTGTGCTGATTGTAAAATGATTTCTCTTGTAAGCACAACCCCGTCTTCCACGAGAAGATATAAACACCAGGAACGGGCTCCACTTCCAAACAGCCAAATTCTTTCAAAAGCAGATAAGCGCTCATAGATAATCATCTGGTGCATCAGTGCAGCACTGCAGTCCTGCCTGTGCAAACATCAGCTGTAAAAAAAATATGGTTCTGTAGACCCCTCTTCCCTCCACCATATTCTCACATTTGGAGACAAGAGCCCAGGGTTCTCCTGGGGTGAAACTGAAGTATAAAGAGGAGAAAAGTGATCCACGCTCAGAGTCCGCCGCCGTGATTAAATCTCGGCTGCTTGATACTGTTTGGGGGGTCACGTCCAGGTGTTTTGAGTATATGGGGGGCACCATCACTGGGTTTTTTGAAGGTTTTTTTGAAGGTTTTTTTTTTTATAATGAACGTTTATCTTGTATATTGTTTTTGGGGAGTGTTTGGGGGCTACAGGTCAGGTAACCCTGTATTAGGCCCAAGGAATCATTCAGCCAGGGCAATTACTTAGTATTGGTGCAGGACCATTTGGTTTAGCCCGACCTGATTAATTTTTCATGTCTTGTGTTTTCTGTGATTTTCATTACTATCGTGTTTGATTTTTGGAGCACACATCCTATCACTTTCGGGGGAAAAAGAATTTTAAAAAAAGGAAGAGCACTTTTTGATAGATTTTTAGACTCCGCAGCCGGACCACCTGCCACAATCACCATAAAATACCGTGAGGTTTCGAGGTATCGCTGATGGTTAGGAGGGGGACATAAATGGACTTTCAGCCATTAAAGGGATCAGACCGCCCTGTGGAAGCATCATTTATAACTGGAGAATACATGCCAGGAGTTTGCCAAGGTCAGGTCACCTCCGTGGAGAACAACCCCCAGCGGTGACATTAAAGTGGGGATTTATGGCAGTGCTGTCCCTCTACAAAGTCAACGTTTCGCTGCATCGTCTGTAGAAAAGTGATTTCCCACAGAATCATCTGTTCATATTTGAGTCTAACTAATGATGAATTGTTCTTCATGCACCAACAAATAGATAGATGGATGGATGGATGGATGAATTATTGGTTATATTGGTGACACAGTAACTGAAGATGATGTCGGTTTTAGTGAGGATAGTGGCAGTCGGGCAGACAGTTTTGATTTTAGCAGCAGTGATGGTCCAGATGCTGGTAAACTGAATGAAGACATGCTGGTTGAATTGAAGATAATGAGGAAGATGTTATATACTGTTATATATTGCAGGTGATTTGCGTTCATTCTGAATCCTCTGGTGGTGGTCCCTGGATGAACCTTTTGTCTCGCTGACTGCAAGCAGCTCTTGTTAACTTTCCTTGTCAGCTTTGACTCAGGCTGCATTTGCTGCGGAGACCACATGCGCACACACACACACACACACACACACACACACACACACACACACACACAGAACACACAATCCATTGAAGAAACTTTTCTCATGAGTAAACATATCTATTAACATGTTCCATTATTAAGTGAAATGTGGTGGTAGTAGCCTAGTGGGTAAGACACTCGTCTATGAACCAGAAGACCCAGGTTCAAATCTCATTTACTACCATTGTGTCACTGAGTAAGGTACTTAACCCTGAGTGTCTCCAGGGGAGGACTGTCCCTGTAAACACTGCTTGTAAATCGCGCTTGATAAAGGTGTCTGGTAAATGCTGTAAATGAAATGTCTGACAGTCATTAATAAATCAGATCACAGCATCTGGGGTGCATGTACACTGGAACATGCAATACAACTCTGGACTCTGGTCTGATTGTAAATGTTTTTGACCGGTGATCAGTATTTTTTAGGTGGTTGATTAGCCAATTGCAAACTATTGAATCTTGCACATTTATTTAAATGCACAAGTTTTATGGTCTTCATTCATTAAATGCTAATACTAACAATAACATCCATCCACTCAGGGTTAAGTGTCTTGCTCAGGGACACAATGGTAGTAAGTGGGATTCGAACCTGGGACTTCTGGTTCAATGTCGAGTGTGTCACCCACTAGGCTACTACTTGGTTGGTCATTACAGTAACCAGCACACAAACAATAGAATTCCTCTCTGCATTGACGTTGGAGATAAGGAAGTTGAATATTTGATGAAACACATGAAAAATTCATGCTGCCTACGTACACGAGGACGTGATGGAGAGCGTGATTTTGGCGAGACGAGAGCCATCTCTGCTCCTGTTCTCATCTGCTTTTGTTCTAGGGCCTGTAATTTACTTTTGTCTCCTCCACCTCTGCACTCACACTTTCAGATTCAGATGTACGTCCAGAGCCTTTCTCATCTATTAAAATAGAGTCTCCAGTGTCTCTATTTTGAAATATATTTATATATATATTAGAGGTGGGCATAGATTAATTTTCTTAATCTAGATTAATCTCACTGTAATCTTGGAATTAATCTTGATTAATCTAGAGTAAACAAAATAATCTAGATTAATCTAGAGTCTAGATTAATTATTTTAATCTTGATTAATCTGGATTAATCTGGATTAAAATGGCTCATTTGAATTCTGATGAAGGCATTCAGAATATGTGTGCTACCCAAATAATGACTAAAAGTAAGTCTTTGAGAACGGGTTTCTCAAGCCAGGTGGCGCATTAGACCAGGGGCTCATCTCCTGTTTCTAAAATGCATCACAAACTGCTTGAGAAAGCTGTTCTACTATGATAATTGGTGATGAAAATAAATTATGTTCAATAAGATGTACTTGTGTTTACCAACTGTTTATTCAGTTAAATAGCTGCATCCATGTTACCACGTCACGTTTGATGTGGTAATTTCACAGTTCAAAGACTCGTTCTCGCCCCCTACAGTGCAATTCGGCTAGGTATACATCCGCGCTAAAATATCAAGGTGAAAGTCATCATAGTGTAGTGGTTCTTCTTCTGCGTTGTGTAACTTTTTGATTTGGTTTCTTGAACCACAAATGATGAGCTGACACCCAAGAGATTCTGTACAAAAAGCAAGGTCGCATCAGAACATCGCATCAGAACATCGCATCACACATCGCGTCTTTCTGTACCTCTCTCTACTCTCACAACTCACGCCATGTGTCCAAGAGAACTGAACATTAACATAAAGCATTCACAATTTACAATACTGCATTCCTGTACAAAAAGCAAGGTCGCGTCACACATCGCGTCTTTCTGCACCTCTCTCTACAATATACAGTATTAAAAGAACATAAAAAAAAATATTCACAAAAGAACACACATGCAAAATATTCCTAATATGTACATAAATTAAAATGAAAGAAATAACTTTTTGCACACAAACCCCACGCACCTCTCACAGCTCACGCCATGTGTCCAAGAGACCTGAACCGGGTCTCAAAAACAAAATAAAAGTCTTTAGGAAATAAGAAACTAAAAGACACAAGAAAGAAGAAATATACTTAGAAATCTAGTGTAACCATTTAACTCCGGCACAATAGCTTGCGTAGTATAGATCCAGCTCCCAACCCATGTATTTGTGTGTGGGTGTGTGTGTATAAATTTCAAAATAGAGACACTGGAGACTTATGTTATTTTAGGAGCTTATGTTACGTTGCTGCCTGGTTTTATATCTTATGCTGAATGGATTTACTCTGATGGGAGTGTGAAAGACCGACTCGGTCATTGGCACAGGCCCATTTTTTCGATTATGTGAAACGTGCCATGAATCTGACCGATTCATTGACTGATCGATTAATTGGTTGACAAAATATGTCAATCTGATTATGTAAAAATGTTTATTTTTTTATTTTTTTGTTCTGTTTTTTCGTTCCGTATTTGTTTTGTTGCCTTCAGTCCTGCCCTTAGGATGGAGAATTTCAATTTTTTCTGGAAAGTTTTAAAGTGTCAAACAAAGACATCTTGTAAAATGCAGCTCTGTGAGTCACGCAGAGACTGTGGACAGGAGCTGTAAACAGTGATGAGATCAGGACCTTGGTGCTACTTACCATGCTGCTCTGCTCAAATTTTCGTCCTCCTGATGTCCCCCCCCTGCAGGTGTTCATCTGAGGGTGGGAGTGGAGGCTCCACGGGCTGACCCATCCGACCCAACCTCCCCAGAGAGGGATGTCCCTCCCCAGCCTGACCCTCACCCTGCTCATGTTCACCACACACACACAGGTGAGTGCTGCACACACACACACACACACACACACACACACACACAGCACCGCACTTGCCATTTTGGAGAATAAAAGAAAAGGTTTTTCAATCTTGTGCTAAAGCTGGGCATGTTGATTTACATTTTCATTTACAGCATTTATCAGACGCCCTTATCCATAGCGACTAGTTACAGTGACAGGGCCCCTGGAGACACTTGCTTGCATTAACCACTAAGCTACTACCACCTCAGATCTTCCACACCTTCGATATGTTGATATGCACGCAAATGCAGCCACAGGGACCGATACTCAGAGCGTCTGTAAGCACCGCGGTCTGGTTGATGCCGAAGTGAAGGGGGCGGAGCCTCTAACAGTGGCATGGATGGGACTGCATTAGCATCAATTGACAGCCCTCTGCATCTGAAAGAGATCCAGAGAGAGGCCTCATTTTGTTATTTGTTTTGTTGGTTGGCTCCTGACTTCTTCGTATTGATTGATTAGTGTGAGTAGTCTCAGTATCAAGACTGAACAGTGTGTGGATTTACATGAAGAAACAGAAGAAAGAAGTTCGTGGAAGTTGTCTGTAGATCTTGCAGAAGAAAAACTAACTACCAGTTTTGCTTGTGTGTCATTGTTTCTGTCGCTCACTCTGCCGATTGACAGATGTCACTCATTCTGGATGTTTCAAGCCAGCACAGATCAGTATGTCATTAATTATCAGAAATAAATACACACCAACAAAATCGCGTGATACGGAGAAGTACCCTTCGCTTCTGCTCATGTTAATCCTGACAAGCCTCAGTCTTTTTCAGCACCAGTTTGAAAACGATGTAAATGAAGAGAGTAAATGACAGTGACATTCGGATCATCAAAGTCCTGAACAAAAGAATAGAGCAAGGGTTACAGCAAATTTATATAATGGGTGTAAATGTCATGATGGTGAGGCAGAGCAAGTATAAAGTAGACAAGGCATGATGGCCTAACAGTAACACATGATGGAACGTAAAACACAATTCACATTTTCAGGAATTCATGGAGACAAGTTACCGCGAATCCGGAACGTATTCACAACTCGTTTTTTTCTCCTCAGAATTCTACACACAACACCCCATAATGATAACGGGAATTTTTTTTTATTTGAGCTAATGGCCATTAGCCATTATTAGCCGGGGAATCAGCCGGGGCAGTGTTGGCCTAGCGGTTAAGGAAACGGCCCCGTAATCAGAAGGTTGCCGGTTCGAATCCCGATCTGCCAAGGTGCCATTGAGGTGCGACTGAGTCCCCACACACTGCTCCCCGGGTGCCTGTCATGGCTGCCCACTGCTCACTCAGGGTGATGGGTTAAATGCAGAGGACACATTTCACTGTGTGCACCGTGTGCTGTGCTGCTGTGTATCACATATGACAATCACTTCACTTTGTAAATTTATTTTATGTATTCACAGCCTTTATCAGTACAGCCTTCTCAGTACTTTATCGATGCACCTTTGGTAGAATTTACAGACTCGAGTCTCTTTGAATATGATGCCACATGCTCGTTACACCTGTCCTTGGCCAGTTTGGCCCATTCCTGGTTGCGGCACCTCTATGGTTAGATTGGAAGCGTTTTAAGATCTCTCCAGAGATGTTCAATCGGATTAAAATCTGGGCTTTGGATGGACCACTCAAGGACATTCACAGAGTTGTCCTGAAGCCACTCCTTTCATATCTTGGCTGTGTGCTTAGGCTCGTTGCTGCAGTCATCTTTTCTTCTGGTTTCCTACATACCAAAGAGCAGAGATTTTAGTTTCTCATGGTCTGAGAGTCCTTCAGATGCTTTTTGGTAAACTCCAGGCGGTCTACAGTAAGGAGTGGCTTCCATTTGACCACTTTACAATACAGGCCTGATTGGTGGATTGCCTTCCCCAGATTTTTGCCTTGTCTTGGAGGTCTACAGACAATTCCTTTGACTATAAACTGTGGGACCTTATATAGCATTATAAAGCATATAAAGCATTTCACTGCATATCATACTGTGCATGACTATGTATGTGACAAATAAATATTGAATTTGAGCCTTTTCAAATCATGTCCAATCAAGTGACTCCAAGTAAGCTGCAGAAACATCTTAAGGATGAAAGTGAAGTGATTGTTATTGTGAAACACTGCAGCACAGCACACGGTGACACAACGAAATGTGTCCTCTGCTATAAACCCATGACTGGCGCCCGGGGAGCAGTGTGTGGGGACAATGGTTTTGCTCAGTGGCACATCAGTGGTACCATGGCGGCTCGGGATTCGAACCGGCAACCTTCTGTTTATGGGTCCACTTCCTTGCCCGCTAGGCCACCACTGGGGATCAGGGGAAACAGAATGCACCAAAGCACCAATTCTGAGCTTCGTGGCAAAGGCTGTGAATACTCATGTACTGTAGGTGTGCTTTCTCTGATTTTTTTACTTTTAATACATCTTTTCAGATGATAAGGCTGTTACGTACCATAACAAAATGTGGAATAAGTGATGCGCTGTGAATACTTTCCGGATGCCTGATAACGCACGCTAAGGTGGGACGCCGAAGGATTTACAGGGCATGAGTGAGAGTGCAAATGTGTTTTAACAGCACTGGGGTAAAGGCTGCCTCTGAATTGTGCTGTGCGTGTGTATGCGTGGATTGTCAAGTTGGCAGTGCAGATTGACCTATGACCTCAGTGATGTAAATGTCTTTTGTTGCCGGGAATGATGTGCCAATTATCCAATATGTGTTGGTCTCTGGACAGGGAGAGAACAGTCGGTAGGATCATCTCGGCTTCATTTCTGTACCCTATGAACTTTTCTCCGGTTTGATGCTTTAGCTGAAAGCAAGTGAGGAGCTTAGAGAACATCAGAACATCGGGTATATGTGCCTGTACCACGTCTGCCAGTGTTTTTGAAGCTGTGTGCGAGTTTGTAGGCGCGTGAGTGCGTTTATTCTGCTTTGCTATTTGGTTATTAGACACATCAGAAGAAAGCGTCTCCCTGTGGCGTCAGGCCTGAATTGGAACTTGAAACGGTTCTACATTCATTCATCTCTCGTTTCCTCCTTCTTAGAATAATAATGTATTTAACGTTTCATGCTCCAGTAGCGAGGCGTCATTAACAGGGTGAAATAAGGAGATAATAAAAGCGGAGTGTAAAGATTGGTGGAGCCGCCTGAAGGGATGTGAGGAACAGATACAGTTTTCCATGGCTGTCCGCTAATGTTTCAGCTCTGATTAGACAAGTGCTCCACTTCATTTAATATTTGATGTCCTTCATTCAAATCATGGAGAAATAATTATGGATCCAGTTGCATGTAATGTAATATTGCAGATCCAGACTTTATGTTTGCGTATGTGGGAATGCAGGGTGAACCTTCATCAATCCTTCACCCATTACTGTCTACAGTGAGAATAAAAAGCTCCTAGGTGTAGTTGGGTGAAGGTGTGCAGCAGAAGATCCTCTTCTTTACTCGGGTGGTTTAGCCGTGCGCTGCTGCTCTGTGTTGGAGGTGGTGAAGGACATTCCAAGGCCACTGACAGGATGAAGTGTTGGTACAGAGTAGAGCGTGAAGTCGGAAGAGCTGGACGCCTTGGTTGTCGCCTCAAGCTTTGGAGGAGGAAGGAGGGCTGCTGGAGCTGCCTCAGCCCTCAGAGATGTTCTTCAGCCTATTCACAGACACTCCCAGGGCCCTTATTTCGAGGATAAATGTTTAATTGTGCCTATAGTGAAAGTTGTAGAAGATTCTAATGCACAAATGATTATAAGAGATTATAAGAGGTGTACATGTACTGATGCAGAGGTATGCTGGGTATTTTGTGCTCACTTCTTTTCTGGCTTGTTTCTCTTCTGAACCAGTGGCCTCATTTTATCCATCTGAAATTCTTTTAAATTCACAACCTCCATGCTTGTCCAGAGCCTTTGTGGTCAGAAAGCAGCTGGTTAGATAGCGAGATAAGAAGAGCAGATAAGAGCAGATTTCATATAACAACGTGATTAAAGTGAAGCTAAAGAGTACATTACTCATGGCTGGTGTGTGTGTTGGGCCACAAACTATCAGCATCATCTCCAGAAACCCCAGTGAGGTATTTCAATACACACCCACACAAACACACCAACTCGCACACACACCCACACAAACACACCAAATCGCACAATGTACAATGTTTCTACCTCAGCAGAGTCTATTATTTTGAGATACTGTAATCAATCAGAAGGTCCCACATTGTTAGTAGCACGTTTTAAACGTCCTGGCAGGAGATCTTAGAAGAACACAACAGATGTCACGACTACGGACTTACGGGGGAAGGAAGCGCAGAGGTCTGACATACTGGGAAGGGGTTTTTATTAACAAACAAAGAAATACAAATAAAGACTGGCGCGGTGGCCGAAAACGATTTAAACTTAAATAAAGAACATAAACAAACCCGTAGGCGTGTGGCGATTGCCAGAACTCAAAACACATAACACTAAACAAGGTCAAGTTCGTGCATAGAGTTCACGAAAATGCCAGCGACCCCGAACGGGCGGAAACTTCCGGCATTTATGGGGCATCAGGATTAAAGTCAGGTGTGGAGGCCAGCTGCAGGCAATCCTGACAGAGCCCCCCCTCCAAGGGCTACGTCCTCGGAGCCCCAACAGTACCATCAGTGGAGGCGGCGGGGTGGACGGCGGCAACCACAGGGCTCCTGCCCTGCTGTATCCTCCCCTTGGAGGACCCGGTCCCTCGGGCTGGCTCCCCGGCGTGGTCAGGCGTGGCGGCCCCGGTCCCTCGGGCTGGCTCCCCGGCGTGGTCAGGCGTGGCGGCCCCGGTCCCTCGGGCTGGCTCCCCGGCGTGGTCAGGCGTGGCGGCCCCGGTCCCTCGGGCTGGCTCCCCGGCGTGGTCAGGCGTGGCGGCCCCGGACCCTCGGCCTGGCTCCCCGGCGTGGTCCCGCTTGGCGGCCCCGGACCCTCGGCCTGGCTCCCCGGCGTGGTCCCGCTTGGCGGCCCCGGACCCTCGGCCTGGCTCCCCGGCGTGGTCCCGCTTGGCGGCCCCGGACCCTCGGCCTGGCTCTCCGGCGTGGTCCCGCTTGGCGGCCCCGGACCCTCGGCCTGGCTCCCCGGCGTGGTCCCGCTTGGCGGCCCCGGACCCTCGGCCTGGCTCCCCGGCGTGGTCCCGCTTGGCGGCCCCGGACCCTCGGCCTGGCTCCCCGGCGTGGTCCCGCTTGGCGGCCCCGGACCCTCGGCCTGGCTCCCCGGCGTGGTCCCGCATGGCGGCCCCGGACCCTTGGCCTGGCTCCCCGGCGTGGTCCCGCATGACGGCCCCGGACTCCCGTATCTGCACACAATAATCAGGGCCGATCCATCTGGGTACGTGTGGGCCCTGTCTCCACATGTCCCCTCTGACACATCTTGTGTCACCCCCTGCACCACGCAGGGAGATTGTCCCAGAGCCTCCGGCGACTGTTCCAGGCACCCCAGGCTGGTGCCTTCTGGGACTATGCAGCCCCTCTCGCTGCCCGGCCCTGGTGCCAAGGGGGGGGCATTGCCAGACCATCTGGCTAGCCCCTTCTGCGTCCGTTGGGACAAGCAGGCCCTCTTCCTGCCTGTCCCAGCTGGGTCCTCATGCCTACCCGGGGGCTCTATGGCGCTCCACCCCTCTGGAGGCAGACGCAGGCCCATGCCTGCCCCGCCCTCCTCACTGGCTACCGGAGGACCCAGCTCCATCGCTTCCCCACCTCCCCTCCCCTCAGGAGGAGTCCCCAACCCGAACTGCACCCCCCCAAAAAATTCTTTGGGGGAGCACCCCCCCCGGCTGGACCTAGGGGTACCTTGGGGCTTGTACACCTCGCCTTGGACCAGCACATTCGGGTCAGGAACCTCCTCCCTGGGGTTCGGCTCCGCGGCTGGGTCGCCATCTGGTGGACACAAAGAGGGGAAGTGGGGGCGACATACGGACACATATGCCACACAGACACACACAGACAGAGACAGACAGAAGAGAGGGTCGTCTGGCTCCCTCTCTGGGCTCTCCGGGACCTCCTCAGGGGGCACAGCCAGGATCTCGGGAGGAGCGACCTTCTCGTCGCCCACCAGTGCTGGGTCTTCTTGCCCCGGATCCTGACTGGCACTGGATGTGGTGGAGGGGCAGAGTTCGATCCCTGGCTCAGGCCGATCAAACTCCGCCCTCAGTCTCTGTTGGAAGTCCCGAAAACTCCTGTCTGTCTCTCCCTGCTGCCAGAGGGTTGTGCTCCAGCCCCATGCTGATCCAGTCAGACACGTGAGGATGGTAGTGATCTCGTCTGTGTCTGCTGCCCCACTGAAGGGTCCCGGGACAATTGGGCGGTCCCACACGGGGCTGGGCACGTCGCTGGAGATGGTGGTAGGTGTGTGGTCTGGAGGGGGGTGGACGTCTTCTCCAGCAGGTGTGGACGCTGGTGCTGCGCTGCCATTTTGCTGGGGAACGTCCGGGCAGAGGGAAGGCGGGTCGGCGACTGGAGCAGGAATGGAGGATTCCCTGCGAGGCAGTCCCGGCAGCGCAGTTGCTGGCTGGCGACCTCCCGTCGCCCTCTTCCACCAGCTTTCCTCACACTGCTGGGAGGGACGTGGGTCTCCACGGACCTCGTGACGCTCCTGGATGGGCGCGATGGGCGGAGCCATCCCGGCACCGACTGCCCAAACGGCGTCATCCTGGTCGTCGTCCGTGTCAACCTCGTACCCCCGGAAGTCACATGGGTCATCACGGACGCCGCGATGATCTCGGACGCGCACGCTGGGCGGAGCCATCCCGGCACAGACCGCCCACCGAAAATCCACGTCATCATCGCTTTCGTCATCCGTGTCCTCCCACCGGTGACTCCAAGGGTCGTCCACCCTGCGGACATCCTGGACCCATGGCGCGATAAGCTCCCATGGGCAGTACTCTGGCCATTCGGGCTGGAGGCTGCCCACCTCCTCGCTGGAGGAACGCCGCCGTTGTTGTTGCCGCTTCTCACCCCCCTGGAAGTGACGTGGGTCCCCACGGACCTTGCGACGATCGCAGACTGGCGCGATGGGCGGAGCCCAACTCTCGTCTCCCGTGCTCTCGTCGTCGTCCGTGTCGTCCACGGGGAGCCTTGCCAGCAGAGCGCAGAGTTCTTGGCTCGACATGGCGAAGATCGTGGGGGTCGCATCTTCTGCGCTCGCTGCCCACGTCACTTCCTCGCTGCTGCCGACGCCAACGTCCTCGCTCCGCCCACTCACCCGCCGACGTTGTCGCTTCCGGGTTTCGCGGAGTTTCCCGGGGGTGACGTCATCACGCGGCGCCGCGTACCACGGCTTCTCGGGGAGAAAACGCTCCACCAGAACGGGCGGCGCGTCTCTCCCCTGGCGTCCGCGTTCGCCGCGCCGGGCTGCGTCCTTCGCGGCGTTTCTTCTCCTCTGCTTTCCACCTCTGCGCTTTTGGGTGGGTCGCTGGCATTCTGTCACGACTACGGACTTACGGGGGAAGGAAGCGCAGAGGTCTGACATACTGGGAAGGGGTTTTTATTAACAAACAAAGAAATACAAATAAAGACTGGCGCGGTGGCCGAAAACGATTTAAACTTAAATAAAGAACATAAACAAACCCGTAGGCGTGTGGCGATTGCCAGAACTCAAAACACATAACACTAAACAAGGTCAAGTTCGTGCATAGAGTTCACGAAAATGCCAGCGACCCCGAACGGGCGGAAACTTCCGGCATTTATGGGGCATCAGGATTAAAGTCAGGTGTGGAGGCCAGCTGCAGGCAATCCTGACAACAGAGAACCAGTATGGTAGCTGCGACTTTTTTCACCAAGAGGCTTTTGCTTAAATTGGCCAAATTAAAATTCTATGGCTTTTCAGCCAATTCGAATAAGATATATACTAATATATGGTGAAGCCAGATGTGATGCTTTGGAGCAATATACCATTAATGGAAGTTCTCTGATATTGTAATATCACAGAATAGTTTTAATATATACATATTTTTAATATAGGAGTAGTAGATCAGTGAATGAGTTTTAATGCTTCATAGCGAATAATTGTGAAAGCTTTTGAATTGAAATGCAATATTATTTCTCTTCTTTTCTATCTGCCCACTAGCCATCCTCTGCTAAATACATGGAGATTTTAATGGAGAAATGGATGAGCTATAAAAACGAATGCAGTCAGAGCATCAGCAGCAGCCCACCTGCCAGTGGTAAGTCATGTCCACCATGCTGTCCACCATCGTGGTGGATGAAGAGCATCGTGCACCCCGTGGTGCAGTTACTGGGCTCCACAATAACATTATTTTTATAAATAGCTATGAGTTTACTGTAAGAGTTCCTTAGTGAAGGTTTTTCTTTTGTAAAAACAGCACCACCCATGTCTAAAATTAAAGTTTTTTTTTTTTTTTCCCCAAAGATGTCACAGATATATATATTTTATTACCATGTTATAACACTCTGTACCTTTGCAGCATTCATAACTCCTTATCAATAACGACTTACAATCAGTAGTTACAGGATTTAGTGTCTTGCACAGGGGTTTGAAGCTGGGACGTTGTGGTCTTCTGGTTCACATTGAGTGTATTACCCACTAGGCCGCTTCCACCCTACCACCTCTGCCCTGCTATTCAATCATGCTGGCAGTATGCTCAAAATGTCGTTGAGAGGGTATCTGAGGAAAATACTCCCACAGCATATCCTTTTCCTGAGCCGAGCCGTCAACGTCTCCTTTCTTTCACCAGACATTCGCAGTGAAATGTTGGGTCTTTGTAGAGGAGGAACTTGTAACCCGGCAATAATATGCACTTGAGGGGCGTTTAGGTCACTGTAAAGCCCAAACTAAAATGCTGCTCATCATTTTACAACAAATCACAATTCTTCTCATTGGCTGTTTCAGCAGAGCTGCAGTTGAACAACCGTACACGTTTGAATAAAATTCCCCATGCCATCCATTTGGCTGTTCTCTCCCATTATTCCCATCGCCTCCTTCCCTCCCTCCAGTCAATAAAGCCGCTTTTGATTGCGCGGCACAGCGATGCCAAACTCATTCATCAAACCCGCGGAAATTTATGGGGTGATAATGGTCAATCCGAGCCGCGATTCCACCTCGCGGTAATGACATTATAATTCATCTCTCCGTCAGGGCTGGTGTGCAACCGGACGTTTGACCAGTACTCCTGCTGGCCGGACGGCGCTCCTGGCACCATGGTCAACGTGTCCTGCCCCTGGTACCTGCCCTGGTACCACAAAGGTAGAATCCCGAAAGAAAGGCAGAAATAGTGATGGTTTTTTTAACAGGGGTAATAAATACATGGTGAAGTGTTATTAACTCTACTTCCACTGTAGACAGGTCAAGGGGTCAACATTATAAGTGCATTAATCATGACAAGAAAAATGGCGGGGTTCAGGTTCATCGCTGCAACAAGTTATTAACGCGTACGAGTTATGAACATTATTATCATGTTAAACTGCGACAGACTGAGTTGTTTGGCCAAATGTCCCGAGGACAACCCATTAAATGAAAACACTGGATTTATAAGACATTTTGAACCATTTTTTCGCCAGCCTGTCCAGATGAAGCACGATTAGTAATACAAAGATCTAACCATTGTGGAGCGAGTGGGTGGTTCCTGAACCATCTGATGAGGACGGTGTTGGACCGAGGTTCATATTCATTTGACAGCCCAGATAACCTTGTTCCCTGCTCATTTGTGATTTAGTCCGGCACGGCCTGGTGTATCGAGCCTGTGGTTCTGATGGGCGATGGGCTGAAAAGCACACCCAGGACACCAGCGAGTGTGAGGAGGACACCATGGTGAGTGTTATGGGGCCAAATGAATATATATATATATATATATATATATATATATATATATATATATATATATATATATATATATATATATATATATATATATATATATATCTATATATATATATATATATATATATATATATATATATATATATATATATATATATATATATATATATTCATTTGTCAGTTTACGAGTTATCTACAAATGGTACTTCTAATATGACAGAGATTGTCAATAAGCCTGTCGAAATGATTATATAACTGTTTGTCATTACTCCATCGTTTTCAACCATACAAAATCTGCCAAAGTCAAGCATTTGGCACAATAGTTTTCGAGGAATGACAACGGATAGTCTAATGATTTTGTAGAAGAAAAATGTATGAACATGAAAAAAAATATATTTCAAAATTGTGACAACCTGAAAAGTTCACTTTATTTTTCAGAACAATTTTGCAATAATAGTCATGGAATATTTATCATTGTTACAGAAAAATGCATCAATCCTCAAGGTATGCGGCGGAACGCGTACACAAGGACTTCCACAAGAACGGCCATCAGATATTGCATTTTTTCTCTAAATCTGGGAACCCAGAACGGCTATTTTATGAAACCGGTTCCAGAATGAATTTCTCCTTTCTGTGGATTTGTGTGGATTTCCGACAACATTTGAGATAACTGTGTTAAAAAGTAAAAATGCGTTCCTGCATGGACGGGGCCTTAGAGGGCCATCATGTTAAAGAATTGTTATTTCATGAACTTAGACTTCATCTCCTCGTCTTCTCAGTGGTACGGACGGATCTTGCGCATCTTCAGGGTGATGTACACGGTGGGCTACTCACTGTCACTGGGGGCGCTGGTGCTGGCCCTCGCCATCCTGGTGGCATTCAGGTACACACACACACACACACACTCACACACAAAACCAAACAGAATGGATGTGGTGCACAGAAGCCCACTTGGTGAAATCTTCCTCTAGTCCTCGTACAGTTGTGTCTGCAGACGTGTCTGATGTCTGAAGGACGCGCCCGGGCCTCCACCTCTTCAAGGCTGTGTTGCTGTGTTCATCAGACATCTGACTGTAGAGCCACATTGTCGGTGAGAAGTGGATTTAAAGAGCTGCTTCTTCTTCTGCAGGAAGCTGCACTGCATGAGGAACAACATCCACATGAACCTGTTTGCCTCCTTCATCCTGCGCGCCCTGTCCATCCTGATCAAAGACGTGCTGCTGGACTCCCTCAAACACACACACACACACACGGCGGCGTCCAGCCAGTACCAGAGCCAGCGCTGGTCCAACATACAGGTACACACACACACACACACACTCACACACACACACACACGGCGGCGTCCAGCCAATACCAGAGCCCACGCTGGTCCAACATACAGGTAATACACACACACACACACGCATATATACACACACACACACACACACACGGCGGCGTCCAGCCAATACCAGAGCCCACGCTGGTCCAACATACAGGTAATACACACACACACGCTCATACACACACACACACACACATAGCGTCATCCAGCCAGTACCAGAGCCCGACAAATTTTACTGTGTGCACCGTGTGCTGTGCTGCTGTGTATCACATGTGACAATCACTTAACTTCACACACACACGCACATAATCACACACATGTGACATTGTCCAGTCAGTACACAGGTACAGGTGTATGTACAGGTACACACACACACACACACAAGGTGTCACACTTAATTGGCATTAACCGTTCTATACTGCTTCCTGTTTCAGACTGTTGCTGGGTGCCGCATCGCCATGGTGATGATGCAGTACAGCGTTGTTGCCAACAACTACTGGCTGCTGGTTGAGGGTCTGTACCTGCACAGCCTGCTGGTCATCACCGTCTTCTCCGAGAGAAACTACTTCCACTTATATCTGTGCATCGGCTGGGGTCAGTGTGTGTGTGTGTGTGTGTGTGTGAAGCTGCTTTATTCTCTTAAACACGTCCTGTTCTTTACTCCAGGGGCACCGCTGATATTCGTGTTGCCGTGGGTGACGGTGAAGTACCTGTATGAAAATGAAGAGTGAGTCGCTTCACGCTCATGATGAGTTGTACCACTCGTGAAACGGAATCAACCACATTTACCGCGGTGGACAGACGGAAACGTGTAGAATTGCCGTCTCTTCATGATGGCGCCTCGCCTCATTCATCATCGGATCGTCGGGAGCTCGAGATTCTGAGCTTCTGCTGATTCTTGAAGTGAATTTTCCTCAAGATCAAGTGCTGCGTTTTTCTGTGTGTGACGGATCTCGCGTTCCGGTCCCAGGTCCATGCATGAAAATGAAAAAAAAAAAAATCCCTGTTTTATTCATGCCAAAATCCACAGCTGACACACACACACACACACACACATACACTTTACAAACGGCTTCAGGAATAAGCTGGGTTCATGCTGATAAGAATGAATTAATTACTCAAACACACACACACACACACAGTTATAAACAGCCAAGAACTGAGCAGCCAGCTCCCATATGGCTGTAAAAAAGAAATAGAAAAATAGAAATAATTGTAAGTAGTCGTGTGGTCGTGTATAAAATACTAGATTACAACCACTGAGCGGATGCTTTAGCCAAAGCGACAGTGAATGCCTGAGGACAAGCTGATGGCGAGCGGAGACATAGTGCCACTTTCCCGGAGAGCGAGAGAGAGAGAGAGAGAGAGGTCAAACGTCTGCAGGTCTTTTCTCGGATGTGTGCTTCTGGTTTTTGTAACTATGATGCAGAACTGCAGTATCTCCTCGTGACGGGTAGTCGAGATGTAATAAGATCTACAGAGAGTGGTGGAGACACACATCCAGGTAGAAAACACACATCCAGATGAAGTAAATCAGTGGCGCATGTATCTACGGACAGGACGGCTACGGACAGGAATTAATGATGATAATTCGTACGTTAAAGTTGTATTTAAAGCGTGCTAAATCATCATCATGGCTGGAAATGTTCTGCACAATGATGGGTTGTAAATCCAGATTTGGTCCCACTGGTCACCTTCAACATGGCCAGGCCCTCATGGATCTCGTTCAGTCTCTGGTGTTGAAATGATAAGAAATGAACACGGCTCAATTCAATTATTAAGGATGGTCCTCCACCCAGACCACTGGTCTTCTTCGTGAAATGTCACCTGGACCTACATGCTTCCAATCAAGGAGGCTGTTCTCCTTCATGGTTCCACGGTGCTCCATCACTCTAGATCTTCAGGGAAGTGTCTACTACAGTCTACCTCCTCTCGTTCCTTGTTGCTTTGGCTAAAAGCATCTGTTTAATGATTTATTTGTCTCATTCCAACACTTAAATGTTATTTGTAGTTATTATTAGGAAGTTTGAAATAATGTTTTCGGTCCTAAACCACCCAAAGCTTTCCGTTTTCGATCTCTCGAACCATTTTTTAATCCACGAAATAAACCGCTTTGTGTTGTAAAGGCTCGGGCTGCTGTGTAAATGTGGTGTCTGCTGTGCCTCAGGTGCTGGGAGATGAACATCAACATGGGCTACTGGTGGATCATTCGCTCCCCCATCCTCCTCGCCTACCTGGTGAGTTTCATCGCTCCTCCTCCTCCTCCTCCACCACCACTTTCGTTCTCATTCCGCCCGTTTCCTCACCTAAACCCATTACCCACGTCCCCCTGCGGCCCCGCTGTCCTGCAGCAGGTTCATCGCTTCATGTACTTCCTCCCTGCCCTCCTCTCTGCATTACTTATTATCCCTGCCGGGGAATTAATGAACCTAGAAGAAAAGGTAACTTCAAGGTGACACACACACACACACACACACACACACACACACACACACACACACATCAGTGGACTGTAGAAACGTCCTGGGACCGATTCTGGGCTTTAAATCTGACTCTGTGTGTTTTGGCAGTGAGGTCGGATGATGGAGTGGGACGGAACTCTCTCGTGTGAGTGTGTGAGTGTGTGTGTGTGTGTGTGTGTGTGTGTGTGTTTCTTTGGTCTCCTGTGTGTTTATTTCCAAATCGGGGTGTGTTGGAATGCAAACCATTTTTGTAACTACTTTATACACACACACACACACACACACAAACACTCATCTATATATTATGGGAACATTCACTAATATGTTTTCCTTAAGAGGGAGTTTTTAGTGTCAGATTAAAGATATTTTACACACACACACACACACACACACACACACAAGTTTTTAAGCGCACCGAGAACGCTGTTTAACGCGTCTCCCGTATGATATCGGAACGATGCACCAGTAGAATGTGCATGCAAACCGAGGGAGACGATTGGCCAACCAGTGAGGAGCTCAACACCATATGTAAAGACACAGTATAGATTACATTCATCAACATTTACACACATAAACAGTTGACTGTGTGTTTCTCCTTCTTAACACGCTGATCCTGCTTTCCAGATCAATTTCTACATTTTCATTCGGATCATCAAGATTCTGATGTCCAAGCTGAAAGCACATCAGATGAGATACACAGATTACAAGTTCAGGTTGGTATTTATTCTTCAAATCGCTTTATTGTTTAGTGTCCGACTCCCTCTACATCTGTGGACTGACCTGGTTGCTCTGTTTTCTTTATTAATATTTATTAACATATTTTTGATCGACCAATAATCACATTTAGCCTCATCAAAGCCCCCAAATCAGGGGCCGCACCTCCGACAGCAACTTCTCCCAGCCATCCAAGAACAGTTTGGTGAAGAACAAGGCCTTTTCCAGCATGATGGAGCCCCGTGTCATAAGACCAAAGTGATAATTGAGTTGCTTGGGAAACAAAACATTGAAATTTTGGCCTTGAAACTCCCCGGAACTTAATCCAATTGAGAACTTGTCGTCAATCCTCAAGATGCGGGTGGACAAAAAAACCCCCACAAATTCTGACAAACTTCAAGCATTGATTACGAAGTAATGGGTTGCCATCACTCAGAATTTGGCCAGAAGTTGATTGACAGCATGTCAGGGTGAATTGCAGAGGTCTTAAAAAAGAGCAAACACTGCAAACATTGACACTTTGCATAAACTTTGCATAATTGTCAATAAAAGCATTTGAAACTTATTAAAGGCTTGTAATTATACTTTACACCACAGAAACACTGAAGCAGCAAACTTTGTGAAAACCGGTATTTGTGTCATTCTCAAAACCTTTGGCCACGACTCTGCTCATTCCTACAGCTCTGCAGATCTTTTTAAATCTCTTTTAGAATGTTGTGATATTAGACTACTAACCCCTGCAGTTGCCAAGATAGTCTGAGTTTATTTAGGGCATGTCAATTCAAACCATGAGTTTTTTCTAATACCGCTAGTTAAGGTTAAAGCTAGCTAGCTGTGTTTGCACATAAAAGCCTACCTTTAGAGTTGATCATGGTTCTCCACAAGTCCCAAAGTTCTGCTTCCAGAGACTATTATGTATATATGGATGGGTGGATTTTCATAAAAAGGTAAAGTAACGTTGTCTTTCAGACTTGCCAAGTCCACTCTTACTCTCATCCCTCTGTTGGGCATCCATGCCATCCTTTTTACCTTCGTCATCGACGAGTCGGTACCCAAAGAATCCCTGCTGCGCCTCATCCGTCTTTTTTATGACCTTCTCTTCAGCTCCTTTCAGGTCAGACGTTATCAGTCCAAACAGCTAGGCTAGTGAATTTGGAACAGTGACTTTAAATAGTAACATTCTACGCCCCTCTTGTTTCTACAGGGTCTGTTGGTGGCGATTTTATACTGCTTCGTCAACAAAGAGGTCTAGCTACTGTCTGTTTTTTCTATCTGTCTGTCATGTGTTCCATCTGTTCTGTGACTTAGTTGCATAATTCTCCCACCAGGTACAGTCTGAGATGGTGAAGCGCTGGAAGCGCTGGAAACTGGGCAAGGACATCGAGGAGGAGTACCGAAACACGCACAGCCAGACCCCGCACCCAAAGGGAGCCAGCACGGCGACCTCTGCCCCTCCCAACACCCCGAACCCTCCTAAGCAGGCCAGCTCGCCCCTGGCTGTGGAAGAGGGCAGGTGTCTGGTGATTGGCTGTGTGAACAGGGGAGAGGGAGGCCAGATGGAGTGGGCGCACTGGGTCTCCGGGCCTCGGGAGGGCGCTAGTAACTGCAGCTCGCTTACAGAGGACGTCTGTTTGGAAGAAAGAATACAGTGCAGCAATGCCCCACCGGGTGCGAAAGAGAGCCACGTCTGAACAGGCGCACTGTCTCTGTTGGGGAGTGGAGGCGGAGCCTAACACACGGGTTTCGTCAATACGACAAAATGTCAGACTCTGATTGGCTGAATTCTATGGGCCTGACGACAGCGCATCTTGATAGACTTCACATCTATGTGTGCGCCTGGAACTGAGATTGTTCTTAAATGTCTGTTTTTACGCCAAGGAAGCTGAACCTTGGCTCCGGCCCATGAGGCCAAATCGCCAAAGTCATGCCTGGAAATGGAAATTTGGGGACCAGAGGCCAAACAGTGGTGACAGTGTTGTTCTACATGTGCCAGTTGAGCTGTGAATGTTTTTCAGTGCTGAAACTGTCAGGAAACCACAGACCAAGGTGCATTTTTGGCTTGACCATGGGTTTGGTCTGCATGTTGTCTCATATATCTGCATTATTTGAACCCACAAAAATCCAAAATTGTTGATAATCATATCATGTCTGATGTTGATGGCCACCATGTCTGAATCATATTTGCAGACATGTAGATTTCCCCAAATCATAGAAAAAGAGTAAAGGTGTCTTGGTGACACCGTTGAAACATGGGGTCTTGCAATTTGGAAAATGCACCTCAGGTCTGGGACGTCGGGCTGAAATCACCTGCCATTGGCTGTTGTTGTGCATGGCTGCTTTACGAAACTCATCATCTTTTTTTGAGGGTTAACAAGGTCAGCGGCGTGGTGCTGAGCTCGCACGAGGACAAGCAGTGCACCATACCAGCGGACATTTCAATTTGGAACTCCACATGCAGCATATGAATGTATTCAAGATTTGAGAAATAATGAGCATCACATATGAGCGAGGTGGTTCCAAATGTAAATACACATTTGAGCTAAAAAATCTGAGTCATCAGGAATCTGTCTAATTTATAAAAAACTATGTTTTGTGTTTTGTCTGCTAATGCTGAAGTCAACATTTTATTAATATTAAAATGAAATCCTTGTTGCTGTTCTGATCTTTTTCAACATAATGGGTGTGTGTGTTGGGAATTGGGAATCTAGTGTTCTCATGACAAAGAGCTGAAGGGGGACATCTGGCTCAATGGGATTTATTAACCAAACACAAAGGAAACGGCATGAGGAACAAACAAAAACCAACCCGCAGGACACAAGTCAAGGTGAGTCAGTAGTGCACGTTAATGTCGCATCACCCACTGGGTGTCAACCTGTTTTTAAGGTGTCCTGAGCTAGCATGCCTAATAAGCTTCGGTTGAGATTACTCAGGACTCCTTATTCAGGTGGCTGTAAGGACCCAAAGACAACTGGGCGTCACAAGTGTGACCACAGGAGACTGCTGCATCTGTAACCTACACGGTTAGTTTGTGTCTATCTGTATGTGTGCATGGATTATAGATTTAATCCCAATCCCTCTCCTTCACACCACTGATGTCCAGCATCCCAGTGAGTTACCTGGGATGCTCAAAGGATGCTGTTTCTAGTAATGAACGTGGGTGGAGTAATGCACAGGTTTATATGAGGTGTGCAGATGCAGGACGTGTGTCCCAGTGATGGACTGTCCATTAGGGATGGTCTATATTTCCTCATGTTAATGAGTGGATGATCTCTGTAACACAAACAGACCACGGGAAGATAGGAAAAGCATCTTGGATAGACGAGGGAAGGGAGGGAGTTTTCCATCTCGGCCGCAAGCTCAGTGGAAATACTCACAGTCGGTTGGAGACACTGAGCGACTTCACAGTCCCAGCTCAGTGGTGGTGTATGAGATGTTCAATCGTTCACGATGTGTTTTAAATCTGACAATGCTTCCCTGACTAGAGAGGGAAAGTCACAAATAGAACAAAAAATATAAAAAAGGGGAAGTCATGGAACGGATTTCTCTTAGATTAAACTGAAAGATGACTTCATGCTCAGGTGGTAGCAAGTGTCCAGATGTTTTTTAAGTCCCATTCCACTCCTGCTCACGAGAGAAATTCCTCAGACATGGTTGTCTGTTGGATCTATAGCTTCATGTTTCTGCTGGGTTTTCTCCAAAGCAACAAAGAAACGCTGGTGAGGAGATGTATTGCTCTCTGGATCTGGATCTTCTCCTGGTGGAACAATGAATATGTGGACGGGCACACGGCAGACCTGTCCAATGCCAGCGGTCACTAGAAGGACCTGGACCTGGTATAATAAATAAAACAACTCCAGCTGAAGGGCTCATTTAACAGCAGTAAAATGCGGTGAGTCACTATTCAATTAAAGAAACCCTCAGAGGGGAACTTAAGCTTTTAATGCAACACCATCAACTTTAAAAAATGGAAAATTATGCAACTAGGTGCGGACACCGTGCACCAAGAACAGACACAAGAGGAGGAAGAGAACATCTGAAGTCATGTTTGAAGGACTCTTTCTGATGATGGAATACACAAGTTTTGTAGGCTGATTGTGATGATTATTTGACAAATTCCTTATATATATATTTACAGCATTTATCAGTCGCCCCCACCCGCAGCAACTCACAACCAGTAGTTGCAGTGGACAGTCCCCCTGGAGACACTCAAGGTCAGAGGAGGTTAGAGTAGCCAAAAATTGTACTCAAGTATGAGTAGTGTGACTCCAAAAATAATAACACTCAAGTACAAGTAGCCATCCCCAAAAAATCTAGTGATTTTTATTCAAGTGCTTTACTCAAGTACTGAGTAACTATTTGATTGTAACTCTGCTCAGGGTTAAGTGTCTTGCTTAGGGACGCAATGGTTGTAAGTAGGGTTTGATCCTGCAACCTCGGGGTCCTCTAGTTTACAACAACACTGCTTCGAAATGTAAACTCCGTAGACAGGATTACCTGCTACATGCTTCTAGACCCCCCCCCCCAAAAAAAAAAAAAAAAAAAAAAAACGAACCTTGAGCGCTATATGAAAAATGAGCACTGCTGCATGACTCTTGCCATCATGGTTATGCATATTTGCGTATAAACATCTAGCATCTTGTTGGGTGAACGTGTTCCTCTAGTATTTACTCAGCACTGCACATGTGTGTTAACACCATTTTAATAAAGTGTTTGTTGGTTCATTTTATTGTGTGTCCATTTAGAGACACTGGTGGTAAAATGTCCAATTTTATCGAAGTGGGTGCGAAATGATGAATGGTCCTTGTCGTCCAAAATCCACAGACAGGGAGGGAGGGAAGTGGCACTTGTGTTTAATAGGCTGGGGAATAATGGAGAGACAGCAATACTTTTACTGCTTTAATTAAGGGGACCATACGCTGGGTTCATCTCCGGCGTCCCTAACGAATGAGATCATTAACCGTGTCACCATTAAGAGTCTCGTTGCGGGGACACGCTCTCCAACCTGTGTGGGTGTCCCCGCATGCCCGTGACCGAATGGCGCGTTCCAGCTTCTCCGTGTATGTCCTAATGCATTGTAGGAAAATTAAACGGCCCATCGTTAAGCTTCATTAATTAGCTGTCCTCCTCACTTCAGCATTCTCGTTAACATGCTGAGGGATTATTATTCCTGTATTAAAATGACGTTTCATTGCATCAGGTTGATGAATGAATGGTCACAGTTCTGACTTTTAACACCCTACTGACCAGTGCATGGAGCAGGGATTATCATCCATGTGGCAAGCAAGTGGAAACCATGGAAACAGAGACCATGTGCATGTAGGGCATCTGTAAGGCCGATTCATGCACCTTCCACCTCCCACTGGCCGCATGGGTCGGAACTGCACCGCATCCACTGCAACTACTGTCATTCGAATTATTATGGCAAGAATTCACTTTCCCAGGGTGTCATTGCCACAACTAGTCCACCAGGCCATGAGAGGGCGCCAGAACGACCCGGAGGGAACTGGTCAACACGCACAATAAAATGGAGATTCAAAGACCTAAAAACTGCAAACTCGTACACCACCTGCCACGAATTTATAAGCCGGCCTTTCTTGACTGACTACGCTTCAGGCTGTCTGCCTGTTCGTTTCGACCACGATTCTACCGACCCGCTTCTGCTGTCCCCGACTCTGATTCCAACGCGTCCTCTGACACCCCATCCATCCCTGAGAGAACCCAAGTCCTCAGAATCCGGCTACACGTGTCATCAAAGTCTTCCACTCCAGCCGAACTCCCTTGCTTGTGTTTCAGGGATTCGGTCTTATCTTGCTTTATATTTTCTTGTCCTTGCTTCAGGGTAAGGTCATGTGAAACGCCTGAATGCCTTTTTTTTTTAAAAAAAAGGGGGGGACTGTCCCTGTTACCACTGATTGTATGTCGGTCTGGATTAGGGCGCCTGGTAAATTCCGTGCATGTCATAATTAAATGGACGGAGAGGAATGACAGTAGTGACAGTAGTGTTGGTCCATGGCCTGTATCCTGCATCTTTCTTTGTTTGGTCCATGAAATCCTTCACAGAGCAGAGTATCCCAAAATCCATTCAGCAACAAACTGAATTGATTGCTGAATATTCAGAAAGCCCAGAGAAAACCTGACATGGTGACATCTGGGCGTTTTATTGTAATGTTCTGCGGACGTTGCCCACAGTTCCTGCTGATGCGGCTTGTACCCCGGTCCAGCGCTGCACGTTTCCACCTCAACTGTTCCGGCAGAAGTACCAAGCGTTACAGGGCTGATGCGAAGCCTGCCGGTTCTTTAGATCACTGACCTTCTGCAAAAACCAGCCATCTTGTCTCATTTGTAAAACGTGCATTTTTGTTCTAGTACAGTTCTCCATACTAAACAGTTTTGTGCCTGCTGGACATTTCATGTGTCTGCTTTCGAAGCTGGCAGCATTTTCACTCACACACAGGGGCAGTGGTGGCCTAGCGGTTAAGGAAGCAGCCCCCCGTAATCAGAAGGTTGCCGGTTCGAATCCTGAACCGCCAAAGTGCCACTGAGGTGCCACCGAGCAAAAGCACCGTGCCCACACACTGCTCCCCGGGCGCCTGTCATGGCTGCCCACTGCTCACTCAGAGTGATGGTTAAAAGCAGAGGACACGTTTCACCGTGTGCTGTGCTGCAGTGTTTTACAATGACAAACGCACATACACGCACAGAATGCTTCAGTAGGAACAGAAGAAGAGGAGCTGCTGGGCTGTAAAATGTTTACGGTTTGTTGGATTCGCTCAGCTGCCCCACAGGGACGGGTCGGGCCGGGGCGGGTCAAGAGAAATTGGATTGGGGCTGAGCCTGGAGGGGAGGATCTCACGTTTACGGCTGAATCTCGTTCCCCTGAGAGTAAATATTTCATAGCCATCTTCACGGGGAAGCCGAAGGCGGCAGATATAAGCGCCCGGGGAGGATGGTGGGGTGCCGGAGGCTGAAATGTGAAAGGTTTGGGCCGACATTCAGGTGTGTGTTCCTGCGACTCCCTCGTCACACGCCACCGGCTGGTGATTGAGCCTGTAGACGGTGGCGGGCGTCGCCCATGATGGACGGGAACTGGTTTAGGGCCCTTCAGGAGGTGGAGAGGTTTCACTCCGCAGACTTCATGGAGGGAAACACGACAGAAATGTGAATCAGCCTGGCTGGATACGCGTGTGGAGTGTGTGTGTGTGTGTGTGTGTGTGCTGTAATGTGAAAATGCTACATTACACACCCTTTTAAACAATTAACAGTGACAGAGTCAGAGAGCTGCAGATCGGCAGTTTAAACAACACCATTACCATAATGAGACCCTGAGGGAGAACACAAAAGTCATAAACACACACACACACACACACACACACACACACACACTCATTTTATCTTGATAACCATGGAGTCGGACAGAAAATGGGTTAGTGAGTAAAACTGAAGTACACACACACAAGCAAACACACTACATTAGTGTTTGGATATGAGCCATTCAGACAATGAAGACAAAAATCACACACGGAGCTGATGGCAATAAACAGGCACTTTTATCTTCTATCTGGGCTTCATCTCTGCTGGTAAGGTAGGACTGGTTTTAAATACCTTCCACCTCAGATCCTTCATCACTCCTCGCTCTGCACCCCGATCTGATCCTCCAGCACAGCTCGACTGGTGCCACCATCTCCCAAGGTTCCGGGAAAGCATTCATCTAGATTCTTCTCTGTCCTGGCTCCTAAACGGTGGAACAAACTTCCACCAGATGTCCGAATAGCTGGGCCGCTAAAGCGCTTTAAACACAAACTGAAAAACCTTCTCATTTAGAAAATATTTTGACCAAAAGAGCTCTTAAGCGCATTTTCTATTTTCGGTTGAGCATGAGGAGGCGACATTCCGTAGAAACGTTCTGGAGAAGCTGCAAACGCTGGGCTTGTCCACGGCAGATTCCGACGGCTGAATGCATTACGCGACACAGCACGGACCATATGGATCAGCGACATCTGACCAAACGTCCACATGTAAGAGTTGCGTTGAAGCTACAGTGCAGTCATACATTTTGGCATATGGACATGGGAAGATCACATGGATGCAGTTCATTGTTTTTCATTCTTCTGTCATGCCCCTTCAGCGCATGGTAATGGACACACATCCAGCATCTGTTTATTCTCCTTCACAGACTACATGGACAATTTGTGCAAGGTGGACAGTGGAAAGGAGGAGCGAACTAGGCTGGTAGTAACCTAGTGTGTGACACACTTGCCTATGAACCAAAAGATAAACCCCACTTACTACCATTTAGTCCCTGAGCAAGACACTTAACCCTGAGTGTCTCCAGGGGGGGACTGTCCCTGTCACTACTGATTGTAAGTCGCTCTGGATAAGAACGTCTGGTAAATGGCAGAAATATAAATGTACGCACACGGGCAAAACCGAAGTGCAATATATGTGTATTTAATTAAAGAAGTCTTATATACAACCAAACCAACTAGTGCTATATTCACCACCACAAAACCCTCAATACACACAAACTATATCCAACAGTGGCACAGAGACACACTAACGAAGGGAAAGCCACGCACATACAAATACACACACGGTACACATACAGTACAGGCCAAGAGTCTGGACACACCTTCTCATTCAATGTGTTTTCTTTATTTTCATGACCATTTACGTTGGTAGATTCTCACTGAAGGCATCAAAACTATGAATGAACACATGTGGAGTTATGTACTTAACAAAAAAGGTGAAATAAGTGAAAACATGTTTTATATTCTAGTTTCTTTGCTCTGATTACTGCTTTGCACACTCTTGGCATTCTCTCCATGAGCTTCAAGAGGTCGTCACCTGAAATGCTTCTCCAACAGTCTTGAAGGAGTTCCCAGAGGTGTTTAGCACTTGTTGGTCCAGCTCACCCCAAACCATCTGGATTGGGTTCAGGTCCGGTGACTGTGGTGGCCAGGTCTCCACTTTTTGTTAAATACATAACTCCACATTGAATGAGAAGGTGTGTCCAAACTTATGGCCTGTACTGTAAGGATCTGGATGCTTGTTCCCGGTGAGGTATGATTCAAAGGAAGAATTTCTATTCTATTCACTATTGACAGCCTGGATGTGGTGGATCGTCGAGTCAAAGGCAGCAGATGGATTCAGCAGAATGAGAAGCGAGGACCGAGACGGCAGATGTTCCAGTGGAGTGGCCATTTCCCTCCTAAACTACAGTTAACCAGTAAACCTCTGTTTTTATGACCATACTGCAAATATAAATCGACTCAAACGGATTTCCATGAAAAAGCCGCGTGCAGCAGATTTGTTTTGTGCATTGATGTGATGGACAGTCACACTATTTCTCGATCTGCCGGATCCTCAAGGGTTAACAGCGCTCCATTCTCTGGACGCTTATTAGATTTACTCATTTATGAAGTGGAATGAAATATAAATCTGCACGCCCACATGCGTGTGAGCATGCAGCCATTTTCTTTCCCCAACCGAACGTCAGTGACTCACTATGAATAAGAAAAGATCTTCAGATATCTTGAAGGTCTTCATTCGTTCATTCATCCATTCTTTCATGCACACTACCAGTGAAAAAAAACAGGTAGCTTTTACTGTGATGGCAGCATTTCGCACTCGTGTCTTTTCTCCACCACCTGAAGGCTTCCAAAAGTCCGGAAGGTTTATGCTGAACACGTTCATATCATTCACTCATGTTCTGATGATGACAACAGTGAACAAAGCCGCCATGAAGGTGAAAAGAGGTGATTAAAAATACTTTTTTTTTCATTACAGTCTTAGTAACCACCACAGAGTAGAATGTGGACTGGCGTGAGACTGCGTCATTTGCTGAGACACTGAGCTTGGATAAAGGTGGTGGTCCATTACAGTAATGATGTATAACTAGAGTGTACAGTGCAAATAATATTTTTTGCCTACGAATGTCGGCGTGGAGGAACGCCGGACCGGGTTCTGCAGTAAAGGAAAACCGCTGTTTGCACTAGAGCGTTATCTAATTGCAGTAGGTCTTAATTGCAGTTAATTACCGGGACGTGTTTCCAACACACACCTCTAATGGACCCAGCATGGGTCACATCAGCAGCAAGCTGTCGGCTTAACCAAATCCTGAAAAACTGATAAAGTTATATATGTAAGTATATTTAATATTAGCTACCAGTGTTGTATTTCTGTAATCTCTCTGTTCAATATACAGTGTTCATTTGGCAGATTTCATGTGTATTAAAGTAAAAAATATGATGGGTCAAAAGAAAACGAACATTTTACTGTGACCTCACACGGTCAGGGGTTTGAATCCAGGCTCTGGCTTTGCATGTGTGCATGTGCTCCCCATGTTGGTTTCTGCTGGGTTCTCTGGTTTCCTCCCACCCTCCAAATGCAACGCTTGGATATGAGTTGATGAACACACACTTAGCAGCCACGTCATATCATTCCAAATTTGGACTTTCGTTCATCCTCCCGCAATTATGTTGAGATGTTGAATAGAAATGTAAGAGTTCCCTCCACATGGGTGTGTCCTGTCAGGGCCCTCCCACAAGGCTCCAAAACTGCTGACGAGGGAAAAGGATGAGAGAGGCCGTGATGTGAGCTCAACCTCAAATGATTGTGTAATCGCCTTTTGCAAACTAAGGGGAAAAGTGACAGGCGGAAGCTGCTCGGGGCGCACAACTCAAAATGTGTGGGTGTGAGTGAGAGCGAGAGAGAGAGAGAGAGAGAGAGAGAGAGAAAGCAGCAGGATTGTCCTGCAACCTGCTCTTTATGTTCACGTGTGTTCACGTAGCGGTCCAGGTTACTCACAGAGCATCAAAACAGTGAGGCACAATTTCACATATCCACTGTTATCCATCACTTTAAAACCTAATAAGTATGCATTTAAATCTTAAACAAGTACAATTACTAATAAACGTTTAATTTACCTCAACTTAATAAATCTAAGTAGGCTAGAATTGCACAATGCAATCGTAGTAGCCTAGTGGGTAACACACTTGCCTAGGAACCAGAAGACCCGGGTTCAAACCCCACTTACTACCATTGTGTCCCTGAGCAAGACACTTAACCCTAATTTGCTCCAGGGGGGACTGTCCCTGTAACTACTGATTGTAAGTCACTCTGGATAAGGGCGTCTGATAAATGCTGTAAATGTAAATGTAAATGAAAGAACTTCAGGCAGTTCAGAACAAGTGTCCCTCTGCAGCCGTCATCATTAAAATCCTGTTGCAATTCTGCTAAATCAGCTCCAGTACTTCTTCTGAGTTTCACTCTCACACAGGAACAACATGGACCATCACTAAAAGAAGCAAACAGACCGAAAAACCCGACCAATAACAATCTTCTAAAATACAAAAATAAAGTATTTGTTTTAAATAGACTTGTGTCACCCCAGAGGATTCTGGGAAACTCAGGCACCCTCTAATTTGTTATCTTGTGTAAAACTGAAGTCCCGCCCCCCCCACTGCCACACATGACTTACTTAAACCGAGTGTTATTGTCAGGTTTCTAAAAAAAATATTTATGATTAAATAAATAATGATTTAGTAATTTTTGTAATTTTGCCGTGATTGTTGGCTCCACCACCGACAGAACTGCAGCTGACATCACACTTCCATCACATTTTTCACACGAGCTGACGGGGGAAGGAAGCGCAGAGACGGGACATTCTGCAAATAAGGATTTATTCATGAACCAAAGGAAAACGGCGCGATGGCCTAAAACAGTGAAACAAAAACGGGGAACAACATAAACTGGCCAGCAGGCGTGTGGCGGTTGCCAGAACTCAAAAGGTTGCCAAGTCGCTCTGGTAAATGCTGTAAATGTAAAATGAAATGTAAATGTAAGAAAACTCCCAGCATTGTTTGAACTGATGTCGAACACATAAAGAGTGAGTAACATTTAGTAGTTTTTTGCTACATCTTGACATGTCCTTAAAATATTGGTGCTTGCTTTCATATCTCATGCACCATAAGTAGCGCAGTGGCCCAAGCATCAAAATTAATCGCAGGTAATGAATTAGGAAGTAATGACACTTGGGGGGTCAATACGTTTCCAAATACTTCACTCGTCTCATATTAAAAACTCTTCGATTAGTATTTAGGGATTTTGCAAGGTCATCTTTTCTGATTTGTGGAGCTAAAATAATCTCTACAATTTCACTGCTCAGCAAGTACACACTCGACGAGCCATCAAAATGGGCAAAATCCTGAAGAGACACCATTTTTGGCTTGCAGATCCAACTATAGAATTCTGCAGAGCTTCTTCGGTTAAAGGCACTGGCCTATTTCCTATATCATTTTCCCCAAAGCACAGCCGTTTCAGTTCCTCATTTAATACAGCATGCATGAGGTCAGGAGGGAAACTTTTGGTCCCATCAAAACAGTCCAGTTCATTAAACTGACATTTCAAATTCAAATTTTATTCAAATTTTATTTGTCACATACATAGTCATACACGGTATGATATGCAGTGAAATGCTTTAGCGACTGCTACTGACCACAGTATTGCAAATATTGCAAGTGACAATAAACCAATATCCAAATATTGCAAACATAACCAAATATTACACTTTTATGTCTTTTAAATAAAACATAAAATATGTTTAATTTTGTTTTGACCAGATATAAAGGAACCATCTTACGGTCATTAATAGCACTTACTACATGTTAAGCATGCACATCTGTGGTTCTCAATACAAAATCCTCTCCACAAAAGTATTTTTCATTTCAGAATAGGATGCCAGATGCCATGCAAAATCCTCCTATCATGTGAGCAGGCAGGTTGTCACATGAAATTGTGGCCAGGGCAGTGTAATAAAACCGCATCCTGCTGTCAGTCCCTACAGTGTAATAGAAGGCACACAGTTTGTACTTATTCCTTCTGGCCCCCAATGGATTTACGATTTCCAACTCATCTTCATAAAAATTGTCTCGAAAATACAAGTGTTGCTTATAGTACTCGCCATCTATGTATTCTTGCAAAACCTCACCATCGTTAGCGTTTGTACCATTTGTACCATCTTCCACGAAACAGTAATGATTGGCACATAGGAAAACTGTCCCATTGTTCAAAGTGTGTAATTGACTGGTTCAATCAAACCCATTTTTGATTTGCAGTGGGGTTTTTTTATAATTTTTTTTATCATATTATTTTTATCGAATTATTAACAAGCTTTGTCAACAACAACAAAAAAAAAAAGCATGTAGAGGACATGACTTGTTTAAGTTCTTCACATTCAGACAGCTTAAACCCATTCCTTTCAAGACGATATAAAATAAATGTTTCATAGTTTTGCTTTTATAGAAGCAAAGCAAAAATTGAGCATCATCAACGATGTCTTGATGTACCGAAAGGGTACACCCATTTTTTCCCCTGCATTTCAAAATAAATCTAAATAAGTTGTCTTTTTAGGCCCTCAAACAGTTCTTCCATACTTGGTGGTCTATGTTGGACCAATTCTATAGCAGAATTGAAGGAATTATATTTTGAACAGGATGACTGACAGTCTTTCAAACCACGTGTGATGTCCAAAATGCTGCATTCGTTTTGTAAGGTTAAACGTTCTACGCAAACACTTGGCGCACTGATGTTGTGGGGTCATTTTGCTCAAACAATTGGTTAGTAATACGAGTTACAGGTGTTGACAGCTTCTCTCCATTGAACAAAATCTGAGCATTGCGCCTCTGGAAGAAAGCCATGGTATTTTTCCAGGTGGGATGGGTATTCCATGTTCAAAACAAAATGCATACAGAATGTGCCAATGAACGCCTCTTCAATCCCAATACAGGAGCACACCACAACCCCATCAACTACGATGACACGTTCAGCTTTTCTTACACTAGCAGTCTTCCAACCTTGGACCTTCACTTGGGCAGTCGGGTAGGGAGTGTTTGTCTCAGCCTAAATGACAAAATGGGAAAGAAAGAAAGAAACATGTAAGATGATCAGGAACACAAAGAAACCAAAGACCTATCTGTTGTGTCAAACAACATTTAGCTCAAGACACCTGTCCTAGAATCATCACGTTTTCAATCTTTTCCGCCAAACACACATGCAATAAATACAATTTAAACTGTTAATTTACAAGTGATCTGAAACACCAAAGTAGGATTTATATTATGTATTATTCTAAGAGAAGTGTAAAATCTCTTCAACTGTGTTATCAGTACCTGCAAGGTAGATCATTTTCAGGGGTGACTAGACCAAGGAGCTTGGGAAGCACTGCTGAGAGGTTCGCCCTGAAGCGTCGATAGGCTGCCACTGCAGCAGGATGAATGGAGTCCACCACATCATATAACTAATCTTATGCGATGACAAAAACATTATTTAAAAATCCAGAGTCAAGGGTGATAAGTACTCCACATCAGGACACTTAAACAACGACATATTCACACATCCATCAGACTTTCACATTTTTGATGGACGGGGTCATGAAGATTTCACCCTAATCTGTAATGAAATCGGTTATTTTGATTTACCCCTGAGGACAGAAATCCCTGCGTCTCCATGTGAATGTTCTGGTCATGCGGTCTTTCACGATGACCATGTCAGGCAGCATCTTTTTGTATTGCTCCTTTAATGGAAGTAGAGTCCTCCCCAACCACAGCAAGCTCCTTTGTAATACGACATACAATAAGAACCACGAAACACACAGCGGAGTCTTTTAAAGTTGTACAGGACATCAGTATTCACTGGGAAATAACCATAAAATATAAAAAGTAAAATGGCTTGCGCACTGAAAATGCTCTAGCCTGCTTGGGCTCTGCAGCTGCTGATCCATCTATGACTTCCAGGACTGTGCAAACCTCTCTTTGTGTTTTCGAACTTCTGTGTTATCAACCAACGGTGCACGCTCAGTCTTGAATTTTTGTTTAAGCGACATATGCCACGTATGCTATAGGTGGGATGCAAACAAAAGAAAACAAAAAAAATACACATTTAGAAGCTTATTTATCACAGTGAAAGATAATGGTGTTCAGGTTTAACTTACATAGCCAGTGCCATCAATGACCTTCAGAAAGGGGTATTTCAGGATCAATGCTTTGGCAACCTGAACATACTCCTGGTTACTTGGAAACCTGTGTCAGTAGTAAAATAAAATTGTAGTAAGACCAGCTATATGAAAGAATTTGTCAACACACAGATCATGTGCATTCAAGTAAAGAGTCAATTTATGTTGGTACTGAAATAATTCATGTTTTCAACCATGACAGTTCTATAACTAAAATATATTTGTCTACAGTACAGGCCAAAAGTCTGGACACACCTTCTCATTCAATGTGTTTTCTTTATTTCATAACCATTTACGTTGGTAGATTCTCACTGAAGGCATCAAAACTATGAGTGAACACACGTGGAGTTATGTACTTAACAAAAAAACAACTGAAAACATGTTTTATATTCTAGGTTCTTCAAAATAGCTGCCCTTTACACTCTTGGCATTCTCTCGATGGGGACAGTGCTTTGGAACCTCAGTGGCGTTTTGCACTCTGGCCAAAACCGAGCTCTTAAATAATAAGGAGAGTAGAAAACTAAAGGACACCAGAGAATGGGTTCCATCATTCGTAAAAATGTCTGTCATTCTTGTAGATGCTGATTTTCGATTAGACTAGGACGCCCTCTAGCGGTGGACCATAATGCACTGCGGTCCGTCCAGCACCGGAAAATAATAGAGGATTTGTGTTGAGAGAGTAAACCTGATGAAGGTCTCAGTCAGTGAAAATATTTTCCACCACAACAATAGTAAGACTACAGTGAATATTAGCATATAAAAGCAGTTACATCAGTTCCTGCATTCATACATTCAGTGCAAATAATATATTATCAGACTAGGCAATGTAAGTAACCATGTACCTCATAGTATTATTTATAACTTGTTTCACTTCATAACTCAGTATATCATACTCATCAACCATTTTTATTTGCCTGCTGATTGATATGTAGGCTTAAAATGTATCATATTTACACAAGCAAGCAATTATGATGCCGTTTTAGGGCCACTGATAAAAAATTAATTTGAGATAAAAAAAAAGTTTAATATTACAAGATTAATGTCATAGCATTAGGCCTATGAGAATAAAGTCGTAGCATTATGAGATAAAAGTTGTAGAATCTGATGGTACATCAGCACCATGTCATCATTAGTTTGAGGACGCTGAAGGGAACACAAAAATAAGACATCCTAGATCTGAATGAATTAAATAATCTTATTAAGTACTTGACAACATATACTTGACATATTCGGAGCTGACAACAAAAATTTGAATTCCATCGATAATTTACCAGCCCATGGAGGTCTGGATTTGAAGTCACACTCAAAATTAAAGTGGAAAACACACTACAAGCTCATCCAACTCTGATGTAATGTCCTTAAAACAATGAGGTGTGTGTGGCCTCCACGTGCCTGTATGACCTCCCTACAACACCTGGACATGATCCTGATGAGGTGGCGGATGGTCTTCTGATGGATCTCCTCCTAAAGCGTCTGCCAACTCCTGGACAGTCTGTGGTGCACTGTGGCGTTTACAACCCTTCAAATTAAAGGGCTGAGCACATGAATCACTATATCAGTACGTTAAACTAGTTTACATGAGGATACCGCTGGCCACACCTATGAGCCATTCAAAGAGGTTATGTCATCTCTGGAGACAATCAGGAAAATCCTTAAAGTTGTTGCTCCAGAAGTACAGGTCCAGTGCGAAACAATTTAACAATCGATCTAGGGGTCATTACCCAATTCTGACTGGTAATCCGATTTGGATGGTGGATGTGTGGGTATGCATACTACCATAGTACGGCCTAAACCTAACCCTAATCTTAAACCTAACCCTAAGTGCATGCACGGTCCAAATCGTGTATCCACACCGGGGACAGGAAACCGGCACGTCAGGAAAATGCTGATTTTCCTGTACAGAAAGATGACTTCAGCCATGGCAGTGATGGCCTAGTGGGAAAGGAAAAACGAACATGTAACAGGAAGGTTGCCGGTTCGAGTCCTGAACTGCCAAGGTGCCACTGAGCAAAGCACCGTCCCCACACACTGCTCCCCGGGCGCCTGTCATCGATGCCCACTGCTCACCAGGGGTGATGGTTAAAAGCAGAGGACACGTGTCACCATGTGCTGCTGTGTTTCACAATCACTTTCACTTTCACTTTTACGTTGTTTCGAATGGGTCATAATGTTATGACCTAATTCACATAATGCTTCAATTTTAATCTCAAAATTATAATCTCGAAATTAGTATCTTTTTTATCAGTGACCCTAAAACGCCGAAGTAAGCAATTGACTTGGTAACTCTGTTTTAGGATAAGCGTTACAGACGCGGTTGCCAGGTTTGAGTTTTCTAATCGTGACCTAACGACTAAAACTAAAACATATTATGTCCCGTAAAATGGACACGTACATAAATAAAAACACGATCATCGTTTGTATGTGTATTATCGCGAAGGCTGCTCATTGTGATCACGCATGTTGTAAATTTGGCATGGAAATGCCAACACTGGCAACACACTTCAGGCGGGAAACGGAAGCGGAGAAGGCGAACGTTCAGCGACGAGAAGAACCAAGCAGGTAGTCCAGTCGTACCATCCTGCGAGTTAAACTCGACAAAACCCAGGCACTCAAGGGGAGTGCATCACAAGGGTAAAGTAATTACTCACCTCAAACCCCATGTGAGGCGTCTGGACTTTATATTTCTGCTGCTGTTAGGCCATTAGTTACGTCTTGTAACACTGATTTCGGCCATGGCTGCAGAATCGAGCAGCCGGGAACATTCAACAGACCTGGATCGTATCTTGGAGGTCCTTGACGATCTGAATAAAAAAGATCTGAAACGATTTGCGTTATTTCTGAGTCACAGACCAGAACTTGCAATTCCCAAAGGTAACCTGGAAAGTATGGATCCATCAGATATTGCAGAACAGATTATTGAGAGATATTCTGACCAAGCACTGAAGGTCACAAAAGATATTTTGAGGAAAATGGGCCTCAATAACAAGCTACAGAAGTTGCAAAAAGAAGCTACCCCATGCAGAGGTAAGGAAACCAGTACATTTCTATTCATTCTATCATCTCTGAGTGTGACTTTGATGCTTCATCTCACCCAGATTATGGTTTTGCACTTTTTTCCGGGGTTTAGCCAGTCTGCAGCTGCTTCAGGGCGCCACCACTCCGCTGCCCACTTTAATAAATGAAATGCATAATGATTAGGGATGCACCGATACTGTTATCTTTAAAAGTCCCCAGAGCATGTTTGAGCGGTGTTTAAGGGGTTAATCACAGGCGCCGAGTGCCCTATTTCAACTATTTCAAACTGAATGAAGACGAAAAAATCTAAGGCGGACTGCAAAAAAGAACACAGGCAAATATCGAGTACATTGCATTGAGTGACCAGCCCCCCTCGGAGGTAGAAAATGTGGGATTCCTGTGTCTCCTGCATGTTCTGGAGCCCAGATATGATGTCCCAAGCCGCCGCTACATGACTGACACGGAGCTTCCTAAACTACACGACTCCTCTGCCTTTAGTTTCACCGCAGATATTCGGACTGGCAGTGTTAGCCCCGTGTCGCTAATTAGCCTAACCTCCCAGTGGATAGACGAGAGTTTCACGCAACATGCTTTTCATTTTAAATAAATGTTCTTAATTCCAAATTAAATTATACAACTATAATTTAATGTTAAATTATACAACTAAAGCTGTTACCTGTGAATTTAAATCATGTTTTTAATAAGAACTCTGTATTGCTATCGGTGAGTACTGAAATTCAAATATTCATACTCGTACTCGTTCTCCAAAAAAAGTGGTATCGGTGCATCCCTAATAATGATCATTTTGCTAGAAAACGTTTATATTAGTCCGAAAAAATGGCACTAATCCTACGGAATTGTAGTTTGCAAGGTTACTGATTCCGTTTTGGTTTGTTTTATATGTTTGAGGAGCTAGTGAGACATGCTAGTTATTTATGTATGACTAAATATATTTATTTATCGCACACTACTAGTTTTGACTGTAATAGTATTAAATAAGCTTCATTAAAAAATGTATTCTGTACTTTTGTGTAACCATCTCTCTTACATTAATTTAGTAGTCAGTATTGGAAATTATATAACTAGATGACATTTTGAAATTAATTGACGTTTTTTGTTTCAAATAGATAATTTACTACAAACTGTGATCAGTACTCACAAAGACCACATGAAAAAGAAGTTTAATGCCATATACGAAGGCAGTGGACAACGTAAAACATCACTGAGTAACATTTACACAAAACTCTACATCACAGAAGTAAGTTGTGATGCTCTGGATAGTGAGCATGAGATCGCTCAGATGGACACAGGCTCCAGAAGCCCAAAATGTGAAATGGCAGAAATTGACTGCAATGACATATTCGGTGGCAATAATATCAGAACTGTTCTGACCAGAGGAGTAGCCGGCATCGGAAAATCTGTTTCTGTGCATAAGTTCATTCATGACTGGGCAGAAGAAACAGCTAACCAGGACGTGAAGTTTGTGTTCGTTCTTCCATTGCGGGAACTTAATTCAATTTCAGACCACCTCACCCTTCACTCACTCCTCAGCGACTACTTCCCTGCGGTTCGAGAATTCAAAGATTTTTACGTCAACAACAAAACCGTCTTTATCTTCGACGGTCTGGATGAAAGCAGAATTCGTCTGGACTTCCAAAAGTGTTCAGTGTGTGATGAGAACACGGCACAACCGATTGGTGTGCTGATAACAAGTCTGATTAAAGGAGACCTTTTGCCCAATGCTCGTATCTGGATTACATCACGGCCAGCAGCCATTGGTCCGAAGCTCATGACATATATTGTCCGGGTGACTGAAATCCAAGGCTTCAATGACCAACAGAGACAAGAATTCTTCAAAATCAGCCTCGGAGATCAGAAGATGGCCGACCAAATCATCTCAAACATCAAAGGCTCAAGATTGCTCTACATCATGTGTCAGATACCGCTGTTCTGCTGGATTTTGGCCACCGTGATGAGAAAAATGCTGGATCAGGAAATCCCCAAGACACTGACTAGTATGTACTCGTATTTCCTGCTGATTCAGACAGCTATCAAGCAGCAGAAGTATGAAGAGGAGAGTGAAATGCAGACGGACGCACAGCATGATCTGATGTCCAACAGGGAATGGATTCTGAAACTGTCGAAGCTGGCTTTTGTCCATTTGGAGAAGGGCAATCTCAATTTTGACCAAAAACACCTGACAGAATGTGGAATCGATATGAAGGCCTTGCATCAGTATGGTTTGTTTACCGAGGTCATTAAGGAGAATGTAGTCTTTCTGAAGAAAGTGACATATTCTTTTGTGCACTTGAGCATTCAGGAGTTTCTTGCCGCTTTCTACGTGTTTCACTCGTATGTAAGCAAGGACCGTGCAGCACTGAGATCGATCCTTGCTGTTAAGACCAAATCTCTACCTGAACCTCCATCCCTCGATGGCCTACTGAAGGCACTGATTAACAAGGCCTTGGACAGCAAAAATGGCCACCTGGACCTCTTAGTCTGTTTCCTTCATGGCTTTTTACTGGAGTCAAATCAGAAGGTTTTGGAGGGCCTACTGCCACGCACCCAGAGTGACCCGGAGACTATGAGGAAGATTATCCGAAACCTTAAAGTGATGCAAAGGAGGAACATCTCCCCTGAGAGGTGCATTAATCTGTTTCGCTGTCTTAGTGAGATAAATGACTCGTCCGTTCACGTAGAAATCCGAGAGTTCCTTGATTCAGAGCGGAGCTCAGCCAAATACCTGTCCCTCGCACATTGTTCAGGACTGGTCTACATGCTTCAGCTGTCTGAAAATGTGCAGGAAGAGTTTGACCTGAGGAAATACAACACCTCAGACGAGGGTCGTAAGAGGCTGGTCCCAGCTGTGATGTGCTGCAGGAAGGCCATGTACGTACGTTTGTGAATATCCAGGTGTCTACCTTCTACATCTGCTTTTCACATTTATATGACTGTTGCCATGTTCTCGTAGACTTTCTGGGTGCAAACTCACCGAGGTTTCCTGTGAAGCGGTGGCCTCGGCTCTGCGATCCCCCAGCTCGCACCTGCGAGAGCTCGACCTCAGTGACAACGACATTCAAGATGCTGGAGTGGCGATAATCAGTTCTGCGCTGTGCAGTCCAAACTGTAGACTGGAGATACTGAGGTTCGCTTTGATATTCTCTTTGGGAATATTAGCTTCTGTAAAACTGTGGAGAATAGAATAAAACTCTCTCTACAGACAAAAGCACTGTATTAAAACCACTTCCACTTGATGTTACCTGGCAGAAAGAGGCATGGCAAAATAGAGGTTAAAAGGATGAACAGGTTGAATAATTTATTAACCCCAGTAGATTACTATTGCAGTTACATGTGAATATTGTATGTAAAAAAAGGTAGAAAAGATAGATAGAGAGAAAAGCCAGGAGAAAAATAGGTAAATAGAAAAAACTCAGGGTTTGATGGGAAGAGTCCCCGCAGTCCAGAGACCTCAAGAGAAATTCCTTTTATACATTTGACACCCCGGAATTTGCCACAGACCAATCAGAATTTGTTGTTTCTGTTCTGTCACGCCCTTCGGTGTCTCCCGTCTGGGGCAGACCAAGAGAGCAAATGGCTGGCTCTTTGCACCTTTTGCTCAGGGGAAGGCTGCTAAATGCTGTAATGCCATTTTGACAAAGCTATGGAGAACAAAGAGGTTATGGGCCTCTCCACAAGACAAAAGCTGCAGAAGTATGTGGTCCTGCAGATTGTCCCATCTTACACTTCTGGTCCGTTTCTGATCTTTAGGCATCCGTTTGAAACGTAATAAAGACACCCGAGGCTCTCCAGCCATTAATTTACACATTGTTTACAGACCTGTTAATTAAAACTACGAGTTCAGCAGAAAAATCCAGATATTTTACTGTTTAATTTCACATTAGTAAAATCCCTTAAAGGATCTATCAAGTCAGCAGAAAAATACTGTTATTTTGATAGAACATGCTGGGAACAGGGTTTTATTATAAAATTAACAATAAACAAATAAACAATGGCACGGTGGCCGAAAACAATTTAACTTAAGAAAAGAACTTAAACGAACCCGCAGGTGTGTGGCGATTGCCAGAACTCAAAACACAAAACACATTCACTAACGGAAGTCAAGTTCATGACCGAGTTCACCAAAATGCCGGAGATTCCGAAGGGGCGGAAAACTCCGGCTTTTATGCATTGTCAGGATTGGCCACCGGTGATGAGCCCACCTGCATTCAATCCTGACAAAGCCCCCCCTCCAAGGGCTACGTCTGCAGAGCCTCAGCAGTACCATCAGTGGAGGCAGCGGGGCCCTGCTGTATCCTCCCCTTGGAGGCCCCGGTGCCTCGGGCCCGGCGTGGTCAGGCGTGGCGACCCTGGTCCCTTGGGCTGGCTCCCCGGCGTGGTCCGGCATGGCGGCCTGGGTCCCTCGGGCTGGCTCCCCGGCATGGTCAGGCGTGGCGGCCCCGGTCTCTCGGGCTGGCTCCCGGAGCCTCCGGTGACTGTTCCAGGCATCCCAGGCTGATACCTTCTCGGCACGTGCAGCCCTTCTCACTGCACGCCCCTGGTGCCAATGGGGGAGCATTGCCAGACCATATGGCTAGCCCCTTCTGCGTCCGTTGGGACAAGCATACCCTCTAAGTCCAGCACCCCCCCGACTGGACTTAGGGGTACCTTGGGGCTCGTCCACCTCGTCTTGGACCAGTGCAGTCAGGTAAGGGGTTGGCTCCGCGGCTGGTTCGCCATCTGGTGGACAAAAAGAGGGGAAGTGGGGGCGACATACAGACACAAATGCCACGCACACACACACAGACAGAGACAGACTGAAGAGAGGGTCGTCTGGCTCCCTCTCTGGGCACTCCAGAACCTCCTCAGGGGGCACAGCCAGGATCTCGGGAGGCGCGACCTTCTCGTTGCCCGCCACTGCTGGGTCTTCTTGCCCTGGATCCTGACTGGTGCTGGATGTGGTGGAGGGGCAGAGTTCAATCCCTGGCTCAGGCTCTGGCCGATCAAACTCCACCCTCAGTCTCTGCAGGAAGTCCCGAAAACTCCTGTCAGTCTCTCCTTGCTGCCAGAGGGCTGCACTCCAGCCCCATGCTGACCCAGGCAGACACGCGAGGATGGTGGTGATCTCAACTGTGTCTGCTGCCCCACTGAAGGGTCCCAGGACCATTGGGCTGTCCCGCACAGGGCTGGACACGTCGATGGAGATGGTGGTGGGTGTGTGGCGTGGAGGGGGGTGAACGTCTTCTCCAGCAGGCGTGGGTCATTCCGCTGGGGAACCTCTGGGCAGAGGGAAGGCGGGTCGGCCGCCCAAAGAAAATCCACGTCATCGCCGCTTTCGTCATCCCTGTCCTCCCACCGGTGACTCCGAGGGTCGTCCACCCTGTGGACATCCTGGACCCATGGCGCGATCAGCTCCCATGGGCAGTACTCTGGTCATTCGGGCTGGAGCTTGCCCATCTCCTCGCTGGAGGAACGCTGCTGTGGTCGTCTCTCACACCCCTGGAAGTGACGTGGGTCCCCACGGACCTTGCGACAATTCGGGACGGGCATGATGGGCGGAGCCCAACTCGCGTCTCCTGTGCTCTCGTCGTCATCGTTCGTGTTGTCCCAGTCCACAGGGAACCTTGCCAGCAGAGCGCGGAGTTCCTGGCTCGACATGGCGAAGATCGTGGGGGTTGCATCCTCTGCGCTCGCTGCCCACGTCACTTCCTCGCTGCTGTCGATGCCATTGTCTTCGCTCCGCCCCCTCACCCGCCGACGTTGTCGCTTCCGGGTTACGCGGATTCTCCCCGGGGTGAGCCATATCTCATCAGGGAGAAACAACTCCACTAGAATGGCCGGCGTGTCTCTCGCCCGGCGCCCACGCTAGTTGTGTCCTTCGCGGTGTTTCTTCTCTGCTTCTTACTTTCAGACCTCTGCATGCTGGGAACCCGTTCCCAGCATGCCACACCTCTGCGCTTCCCCTCCCTCGTCAGTCCGTAGTCGTGACAGAATGCCGGAGATCTACCCAAAAGAGGCGCTTTTGGGTAGATCTCCGGCATTCTGTCACGACTACGGACTGACGAGGGAGGGGAAGCGCAGAGGTGTGGCATGCTGGGAACGGGTTTTTTTATTATAAAACAAACAATAAACAAATAAACAGTGGCGCGGTGGCCGAAAACAATTTAACTTAAGAAAAGAACATAAACAAACCCGCAGGCGTGTGACGATCGGCAGAACTCAAAACATAAACACATTCACTAACGGAAGTCAAGTTCATAACCAAGTTCACAATGCCGGAGATTCCGAAGGGGCGGAAATCTCCGGCTTTTATGCATTGTTAGGATTGGCCACCGGTAATGAGCCCAGCTGCAGTCAATCCTGAGAAACAGCCTATTAAGTATTAATGAAAAATGCCTTAATAAATGTTTTTTTTAAATATGTAAATGGAAATGATCACATTCGTTATTCTTTAATGTGAAATCTACAATATGGCTACAATATGGTTAATTTATGACTGAAAGTGCACTTGTTTAGTGTCTCAGTTTTTTTTTAATTCAGTTTATATAAAAATGAACTTTGTTAACATAGTCTGACTATGTCCATAGTCTTCATGGCTAGAAAGAAGTGTTTGTCCAACATATAATAGGGTGGTAGTAGCCTATTTGGTGACACACTCGCCTATGAACCAGAAGACCCAGGTTCAAACCCCACTTACTACCATTGTGTCCCTGAGCAAGACACTTAACCCTGAGTGTCTCCAGGGGGGCCTGTCCCTGTAACTACTGATTGTAAGTCGCTCTGGATAAGGGCATCTGACAAATGCTGTAAATGTATACATTATCACTATGAATAACGAAAGTGTATCAGTGCCATTTTCATTTTTGCATGCAAAAAGGAAAAGACACCGTACACACCATATCAGTCATATTGCTCCTTTCCTCTCTAAATGTAGGGTAGGCTCCAATAGTGGTGAATAGAGACCAGATAGAGACCAGGGCGCAACAAACAGGAGAGACATGATTGGAGTCCGACAGATGTTATGACAAGGAGTAACTTCAAGTAACAGGATGAATACCACACTGCTCCTCCTGAGGCAGTGGTGGCCTAGTAGTTAAGGAAGCGGCCCATAATCAGAAGGTTGCCTGTTCGCATCCTGATCCGCCGAGGTGCCACTGAGCAAAGCACCGTCCCCACACACTGCTCCCCTGTAATGGCTGCCCACTGCTAACCAAGGGTGATGGTTAAAAGCAGAGGACACATTTCACTGTGTGCACCGTGTGCTGTGCTGCAGTGTTTCACAATGACAATCACTTCACTTTCACTGAATCCAAGATTAGACTATGCAACGGATCCTCTTCTCCAGGACCCCCGAGTAGACAACAACAACATTTATTTCTTATATATCCCATAATCACATACAGTATGTCTCAATGGGATTTGACAGGCCCTACAGTTGACACCCCCGACACTTGACCCTTGACCCTGCGCACAATGAAAAACTCTAGAAGAGAGAAAAAAAAGGAGTGATACACAGAGGGACGCCCTTCCAGGGTAGAGGGTAGAGATGTCCACGTGATGTTGCAGAGACGTTTCAGCAGAGAGACCCACACAGAAACCCAGGGCGGAAAAAAAATTCTAGAAATAGAAAATTGGTGGTGTTATTTATGATCATTCCTATTCGGAATTTGAATAAACAGCAGATTTCCATTTTTGTGCTCCCTGTGTGCAGGCTTGCATTCTGCGGCATCACCGAGGAAGGCTGTCGCCATTTGTCCCGTGAACCGAAAGTCCTCCAAAAACTGAAGGAGCTGGATCTGAGTAAAAACTTCCTCCAAGAGACTGGAGTTCAGCTGCTCAGAGGTGCCCGGTGCAGACTCATGTGGGTAGTTCATTTTATGGACTGACGATTGATTTGTTTGAATTGATGCTTCTTTCCATATTTAAGCTCATGTTTCATAATTAATGTCATTAGTAACCATACCAAAGAAATGTGGAAATTAATGTTAAATTTTTTAAGTTGTAATTTTTTTTTCTCTAACCGAAGATTTCTGCCAACAATAAAGGTAAACATTTACCTAAAAAATCTACTGTAAGATCACTTAAAATCGAATTCATGTCTTCAATTTAGTGTGGACGATGATGCAGAATGCTGGATGAAGTCTGGATTGCGGAAATGTAAGTCCTGTAATCTTTATATGCTGGCCAAAATACTGGCAGTGTTAACCACACTTAACCACAGTAAAATTTCAGTAACATTTTCTTTTTGGTCGTCTGTTTTTTTTATTTTATATATATATATATATATATGTGTGTGTGTGTGTGTGTGTGTGTGCGCTTTTTTTCTCTCATGAAGTTAAGTTCCATGCAGTTTAAAAAGTAAAACCGCAGCTTCTGACATGGATAAAGGGACGAAAGCTATATCTGAATTAGCCCAGATTTTTTGTGAATGCTGATTTGCAGTGTAAATGGAAGTGATTTCAGCGTTTTCCTTTCACTTTTATCCCCTCCTCTGCACCGCAGATGCATGCACTCTGACGTTGAACCAATGCACTGCACATCCAAAGCTCTCCTGCTCCGAAAGGAAAGTGACGTGGAGCAGTGCGGAGCAGAGCTACCCACACCACCCGAAGCGCTTCCGCCATTGTGTGCAGGTGCTTTGCAAGGAGAGACTGACTAGTCGCCACTACTGGGAAGTGGACTGGACGGGAAGTGCCACGATCGGCGTGGCGTATGAGGCAATCTGCGGGGAAGACTGCAAGCTTGGATCTAACACCGCGTCCTGGAGCCTCGACTGCTTTACCAAGAGTTACGCTGCCAACCACGACAGCAAAAGCACAATAGTGAGCGCCAGCGTGCGGTCCAAGTCTGGCAAAGTTGGAGTGTTTCTGAGCCATGGGGAAGGCACGCTGACGTTCTACAGCGTTTCCTCCGGCACACTGACCCACCTGCACACTTTCCGCACGCGCTTTACTCAGCCTCTTTATGCAGGGTTTGGGGTCTCAACGTCGGTGACCATTTCCCAGATAAAGAGAAGATAAAGGAAGATTACGTTGGGCTCATTATCAGGGCTGTTCAAACTTTCATTTTTTCATCAAGGGCTACATATAGAAAAATAAATGAATGGCTGAGCCACCCATTATAGGCGACAGACATTTGCTCACATGCTAGGTCTTAATTACGAGGGGTAAATGACACTTGCAACAATCAGATCCAACCAGTATAATTCATTTATTAACTTGCATTATTCACTTGTTGGTTTTCTTTCGAATTACCAAACCCTTTTTGTTGAGGGACATCTATCTGTTTTTTTTTTTTAGAGTTGTCTGTTTTTCTCAAGGTGATGAAACATTGGTCACGTCATTGGCTTCCTACATGCCTGATTGCACTTGTGGATCTTTCTGGCATTTATAAAAAAAAATAAGTCATATTTTACACCACAATTTTAGAAACTCGTTTCGTCAGTGGTGAACTGTTTCGTAGATTCAACCCATCGTGTCGCCCCCCAACTCTGCCTGTTCGCGCACACTGAGGTTATTTTATTATCGTCTTTCTTTTCTTTTGCTTGTTTTGTGCTGATGTTGCCTTGATCAGGGCAATAGCACCACAATATGGTTGAGAACAATCTGTATGTGTCTGTCTGTGGTTTTTGGATGCTTCTTTTACTTTATAAGGTGGAAAGTTTTCTCATTTGGTCACTGCATGCACAAGGTGATAGTAGCCATGGAGGTAACACACTCGCCTGTGAACCAGAAGACCCAGGTTCAATTCCCACTTACTGCCATTGTGCCCCTGAGCTAGACACTTAACCATAAATTGCTCTGGGGGGGGGACTGTCCCTGTAACTACTGATTGTAAGTCGCTTTGGATAAGGGCGTCTGATAAATGTTGTAAATGTAAATGCATGTGCTACATCACCTCAATATAGGATGTCTGTTTTGGGTTATGAGTATTTTTATGAAACTTTAACTTTGTGTAATTTTCCCTAGGTGTTGGTGTCTTTTCTTTGGCTATTGTAACTTTAACTATAATTTGGGCCTGTCAGTTTGGCAGAGGCCTCGCCGAGACTTACGATCCAACATATCTGACCTGACTTGTCAATGCAGTTAAGGGGGGGTTGTAAAAACCCAGAAAACCTGGAAAAAAAAACGAAACAAAAAAACATGTCTTGTCTTCAAGGCCGCCACACTAAGACCTGAAACAAAGGAGACATCTCTGCAAAATATGACATATTGGTTGCTTCGTGCAGATGTTGCCTTGATAAGGGCAATAGCACCACCATGAGTGGAATCTAAGAGGTACAATATGGTTGAGAACAACCTGTATGTGTGTGTTGAATATATATTTCAATTAACGTGAATAACAATGAGATGTGTGTTGGCACAATGACACAAATTCAGTGATCGTTTTATGAGACGTGTTTGGTTTTAAAACCAATGTAAAGATTTCTAATGGATTTTGATAATGCATCAATATTCTGAAATTGTTTTTCATCCAGGTTTTTTTTTTCAGGTCTATAATACTGAATGGATGTCTGTGGTTTTTGAATGCTTTTTTTTTACAAGGTGAAAAGTTTCCTCATTTGGTCACTGCATGTGCTACATCGCCTCAATATAGGATGTCTGTTTTGGGTTATGAGTATTTTTATGAAACTTTAACTTTGTGTAATGTTCCCTAGGTGTTGGTGTCATTTCTTTGGCTATAATTTGGGCCTGTCAGTATGACAGACCATTTATTCTTGTCTTTCGACATGCTTTTGGCTCCTTGCAGGTAACCGTTGAACCTAGCAACCCGGAGGCCATAGGCCTCGCCGAGACCTATGATCCAACACACTGGACTTGTCGGTGATGTCAACGGGTTGGAAAAACACGGAAAACCAGGATAAATCAAATAAAAAACATGTCTTGTCTTCAAGCCTGCCACACTAAGACCTTGAAATGCATGAGAAGAGAAATCTATACAAAATAATTACAATTTGGTGTGAGCATTCTTTGCCTTGAAAACATCTATTGCTCTATGCACAGTACCACAGATATTCTGAGCCTGTAGGCTGTCTCAGAAGCTCCTGTCTCTTCATATAATCCCACACAGAGTCATATCATCACTTTCAAACATCCTTGTTCTTCTTTACAATCTATGTTTAGACTAGTTGTCCTGCTACAGAATACATTTGGGACCAGTTATGGGCCTTCCTGGTGGTGTACATGATGGAAAAACTATCTACCTGTATTTCTCAACATTGTTTGTTCCCTTAGTGTGAAGTTTCCAATAAAATATTTGGTTTACACTTTGTGTAAAGTGTCCATTTATTTTTTGGCATGGAAGTAGGCCACCGTAACAGTGAAAAAGTGACCCTCATGGGACAAGAAGAAGATTAGTGAAATAAAAATGAAAATATAAAATAAAAAAAATCAGTTTTAATACAGGCTTTTATAATAATAGGCTTTTGTGTTTTATTTGTGTTTCATTTGTTTATTGCATATATAAAAATATATAAACTCGATCTATGTTTTATTTGGTAAGATAAGGTAATTTCCTATTTTAAACTATTATGAGATTATTAATTTCTACACACATTAATATGAAGTTAAACACAAGAGTCAAACATGTAGTTTTAAAAGGGTTAACTGTCGTGTTTAATTTGATCAAGCTTGTTTTACAGCTGAGTAAATGAAAATGTTCATTTTAAATATACAAAAATAAATTCAAAGTTAAGGTTATGGCCTAAGTGTATATTATTATAATTGTATATTATTATATATACACTAGTATATTCAGTTTCCAGTGAATATATTTCCTACCTCCCACAGCAGTTGGACTTTGTGGAGGACATGAAGGGCAGCTTTCTGGCATGGTAGAGGAAGAAGAGGGGTTGAAGGGCACTTCTGAGGACGAATATGGCAGTGCATGCAGGGAACACACAGGGGTAAATATTAATATTGTCAGAATTAATCATAACCATGTTAAAAACATATAAGATTACATCAGGGAGGAAGCTGACAGTGATGATCATGAAGATGATAAGCACAGTGATGAAGGCTCTCTTCTTCACAGGGTGCATGCTGTCGCGGGCCACGGGGCCAGAGTCCATCAGGGCTTTGAGCAGCGACAGGTTGCAGAAGATGATGAGGAGGAAGCAACCAATGAAAACTGTGAATGAGATGTAATACTTCACATTTTCACTGTCATCTATTACTACAAATAAAGAGTAGGACAGAGCACAGGACCATATCACCACGGTGGTGAGGATCCTTAGCTTGTTGTCACGGAGACGCATGAAGGTGGTCGGGTGCAGGACCGCTACGTAACGGTCCAAACAGATACAGGCCAGGAGAGGCGGCACGCCCAACTCATTCAGGTAGTAAACAAAATCTAAGATGGAAGTTGAGTCACTGACAGTCTCAGTATCATACATTATTGCATCAATTGGGAGACACAAGCAGTTCATTGCATCCATGAAGGCTAGGCTGCCAGTATAGAGGTCAGAGGTCGACCACTCCACCCGGGCCCACAGCAGGATCCACAACACCCTCAGGTTGGCTGGGAATCCCAGAAGACAAGATAATATTTCTATGGACTGCATGGAGTAGCGCTTATCATTAGAATAATCGCAGCCGTCTAATGAGGAGTTATCAGCACCGGGAAGGGCTGGGATAGAGTTGCCATCGATGATGGAGACGTTTTTTGGGGGGAAATCAGCCATCGTGGTGCAGAGAAAATGTAGATCCTGCTGGGATAAAAAATACGGGTCAAATAGGCAAACTGACACTGAGCAGTCTACTAGGCAATATTATTCTCCCTAAAATGGCTTTTAGGTAAGCGATGCAAGTCTGTAGTTGCTTATCCTTTAGGCAGGTGTGAGAAATTTATGGGGCTTATAGGGAACAACAGACTACACACGCTGGTGGAATGGTAGTTGTTGCTGGAGATTTCAATCAAAATGCACTGGATCTTATTCACTCAAATAATTCTTGCCCCGCCCAGTACATGCTGGGACAATCGGACCACGTGGCTGTCATGTTATTCCAGCATACAGACCAATCGTCAGAGGCGCAAAATTGGTTCTGAAGCAGGTGAGAACCTGGCCAGCAGGAGCCATCTCTGCTCCTTTTGAGTGCACTGACAGCCCTATGTTCAGGGAGGCTGCAACCAACGGTGACAACACCATCAACCTCAGAGGAGCAAAGCGTGAAGCGAAAATCCACAGTCACTTCCAGGACAGCGGAGACACAGGGTGCATGTGGCAGGGCCTGCAGGCCGTCTACAAACTACAGGACTAAAACCTCTGTCCCATCCCTACCGGATGGCAACTTCCCATTAATCAGGTGCTGGGTCGAACCGTGGCGGAAAACTCTTCGCAGTGTTAACTCATGAGAGGCTGCTGGACCAGACATCGTCCCCGGAAGATGCCCAGAGGATGTGCAAACCAGCTGGCAGATGTTCTCATCAATATCTTCAACATCTCATTGAGCACCGCCGTCGTTCCAACGTGTCTCAAGGCCACCACCATCGTGTCCGTGCCAAAAAAAGGCTTCGGTGTCGTCCTGTTTCACTCACACCCATCATGATGTAGTGCTTCGAGAGGCTGGACCCTCCACCCTGGACCCGCTGCAATCGTCTGAACCGCTCCACTGACCTGCATCTGACCTTCACTCAGCTGGACAATAAGGACACATACGCACAAATGCTGTTCTTAGACTTTAGTTCATCATTCAACACCATTTAACCTCAGCACCTGGTCGAGAAGCTGAGCCTCCCTCTGCAACTGGATCTTGGACTTCCTGACTGAGAGACCTGGATGGATTATGCTCATGGATTAGTTTGGATTGACGACAAACTGGGTCTGAACCATCACGTTGCTGCGATCTCCAGATCCTGCAGGTTCACTCTCTACAACATTGGCAAGATTCGGCCTTTTCTCTCGCAACAGGCAGCCCGCCTCATCTTAAATAAGCCGAAACACACACACGTCTCTTCTCACCTCTCTCCACTGGCTCCCAGTAGCTGCTCGCATTGAGTTTAAATCCTTGATGCTCCTCTACAGGGCTATAAATGGAAGTGCACCCTCCTATACAAACACACTACTAGCCACCTGCACGCCCTCTCAGATCTGCAAACGAAACGAGACTGAATATTCCCTCTTCACGGGGTCTCCAATCCCAATCGACTCTGTTCTCCTTCGTTGTCCCTGGCTGGTGGAACAACTTGCCCTCCTCCACTCGACTAGCTGATACTCAACATCTATAGAAATCGAATGAGAATTGCTGGTATCTTCCTCTTGTAAGTCACTTTGGATAAAGTAAAGTAAAGTAAAGACCCCAGTCTGTCCGGATCGGGAACAGCATCTGCAGCACCTCCACACTGAGCACTGGAGCTCCGCAGGGCTGTTTTCTCAGTCCAGTGCTGTTCACCCTGCTGACCCACGCTCCTTGGTCTTGGCCATGGTGCAGAGTTTGAAATCTGGATAAATTGACTGCATCTGGGTAAATTGACAATTTTTTTTATACAGGTGACAAGTGTCAGCTCTTTACCTGTTAAAATGCAACTGGGAGCCAGAAAGCTTGCTGATTGATATGGGATTGAATACTTATTTTATTCATGAAAATGCAAATTAATTCATAATTTAAAAAAAGTGCTTTATTGCTTTATTGTTATAGGGAATCGGCAGGGTTCAAATTCATTTTCTTGCTTGCCTATACAAAACCCATCATTCATGTTTTTAGACAATGTTCTGTTCCCGTCCCTGTTCCTCATTCCTGGGCTTTGCTTCTGGGCACATGCCAAACACTTTCATCCAAATTTCCCAACACCATGTGACTGGTCCTGGTTTTCAGGTCCTGGTTTTCAGCTCGTTCTGGTATATCGTTGCTGTTAATGAATGTTCTGAAACTCCCTGGACTTCCTTTTCCTTTCCTTGTCAGAGGCTACTCAGTGTTTCTGTCGGCAGCAGCAAGTGTTCTGACTGAATCTGACTCTGTACAGGTGCATCACAAGGACAAACAGTCTCAAGAATAAACACTTACACATGCACTGACTTCACAGTCCTAAGCCCAAACTCCCGGACTTCCTTCCTTCGGTTCTCCAGCCGTGCAAAATTAAGAATAATATTTATTTTGCCTTGAAATTCTGGGCAATATCTGTATACTGTACAATACCATTATTCATACTGTCCAACATCGTTGTACTGTCCTACTCTGAAAACAATGTGCAATGTGCATCCCACACACATACCCACACATAAACCCTTCTCAGGTATTTATTCTTCCCACATGTATATTGTGCTGTCACTTGTCACTTTGACACCTTATTGTATTTTTCTTGTTCTATTTCAATGTGTCTGCAGTAAAGGAGCTGCTGTTTTAAATCATTGTACATGCGTATAGTGACAATAAAAAACAATTATTTTCTGCTCTATAGTTGAATCTCTTTACAAAAATGTTGTGCGTTGCTCACCTGTGTGCTGGACTTGAGGGTCCTTCTCTAGTCGTCCTGTTAGAAAAGTGCATCTGATCCAAACTCAGAGAGACTTATATACCGACACCACACGCACACCACATACCGTCCATCATTTTATTAAAAACGAGTCTCAGTTCACCTCAGGACAGGTGTGTGTGAGACAGGTTTGCGTGAGTTCCACATTCTCTCTTACACACATGCAAAACAGAACATCCATGAATTTGTAACTGTCACGTCCCCATCTAGGGTAGAGAGGTGACTGACACTCAGCAACAATGATGATATACAGAAGCAGGACAAGCTGAAGGACATGAAAGAAAGGACCAGTCACTCTTGTCTGTAAAATTAGGTTAAAGGTTCCTTAATGTTTGTTGCTTTTTTTGTACATTTACATTTACAGCATTTATCAGACGCCCTTATCCAGAGCGCCTTACAATCAGTAGTTAGAGGGACAGTCCCCCTGGAGACACCTGTAGCCCTGGAGGTGGTAGTAGCCTAGTGGGTAACACTAGGACCCAGGTTCAAATCCCGCTTACTACCATCATGTCCCTGAGCAAGACACTTAACCCTAAGCTGCTCCAGGGGGGGACTGTCCCTGTAACTACTGATTGTACGTTGCTCTGGATAAGGGCGTCTGATAAATGCCATAAATGTAAATGCAAATGTAGTCCCCACACACTCAGGGTTAAGTGTCTTGTTCAAGAGACACAATGGTATTAAGTGGGATTTGAACCTGGGTCTTCTGGTCCATAGGCAAGCGTGTTACCCACTAGGACACTAACACCCCATTTTGTAGAATTCTTGAGTGCATTTGACCTTTTAACATCAGTTCATGGATGATCCGTTTGACCCATATACATTTCATGTCTATTAACAGCAGTAACAGCAGGAAATACGCAGTGATGATTTGACTTGTGTTGATGTGCAGTTGTTCTTGGAAAAGGAAAAAACTCATTTTCAAAAATAATCGGTGTTAGAGTTCAAAAACAAAGCAATTAACAATTAAAATGTAACTTTAACTTAGCCTCATTCCACTCCTCATTGCATGAAAATGAAAATGTGAAGGTAAGAAAGACGTTTTCCACCGATGCACAATTTTGCCATTCGTCATCTAGGATTTAAATATGGAAAACCAGTGTTTTGTCTGCACGGGCTGCTTTATGTGCTACAGACTCTTCAACATGCAAAGTGACGACAGACAGGGCAACATGGTGGCCTAGTGGGTAAGGAAGCGGGCTCGTAACCACAGGTTTGAGGGCTCAAATCCCAAACTGACAAGGTTCCACTGAGGTCCTCTTGAGCAAAGCACCGTCCCCACACACTGCTCCCCAGGTGCCTGTCATGGATGCCCACTGCTCACTTAGGGTGATGGGTTAAACGCAGAGGACAAATTTCACTGTGTGCACCGTGTGCTGTGTATCACATGTGACAATCACTTCACTTTAACTGACTAGGTTCCACTGAGGTCCTCTTGATCAAAGTACCGTCCCCACACACTACTCAGCCTTGCATGGCTGCACCAAGGGTGATGGTTAAATGTGGAGTATACATTTTGTTGTGTAACCATGTGCTGTGCTGGACAGTTTCACACTGACAATAACCGATCACCTTCACGGTATGCGTATCTTGCCAAGTCTTAGATGCTAAGGCACTTTCGCATTTTAATCACTGGTCATGCGACTGCCTGGCAACATTTCCTCTTCTACAAACACTGTGCAAACTCACTGTACTGCCATTTCATCATTACTTTATCATGTTACTACTACGCGGTGAGTAAAGCAGCACTGGATCCAGCACAAAATATACTCTGTTGTGTTGTGATTGGGTGGCACAGGACGGTAAATCTTGGGTAGATGTTAAAACAGACATTTACTTAAGACATGCAACACGGTACAGGAAGCGAAGGATCTGCAACTCACTTTATGTACTTCCTTGCAGGTTGGGATGCAGGTGTACTCTCTACTGGGTTATTGTCCACGGCCAGTTCGGAGTACTGTCTGCAAAGGCAGTGAGGTGAGTAGCATTCCAGGTCTTCCCATCACTCAGGATTTTTGTTCCATCACGTAGCGTTTTGTGAGCGTGCAAAGGATCTGAGGATCACCTGTGACCTTTGGGAACATGCAGTGGACCCCACAAGTATGTGTGCCATTTCTCGATTGCCCACGCTCACAAGCAAGGGCTTCCATCTCAATTATAGCATATTTTCATTTTGCCACAATCCGTTCCACACCATCCAAGTCCATTTGAGACAATACAGCATGGCTGTAGTCTGAACCAAACATAGAAACAATAGTATGCAGGGTGGAGTCAAAGACAGACAGGCCAGGGCTGACTGATATCATGTCCTTTACCTGGTCAAATCTATCCTATTCTGCAGCAGTCCATTGCAATTTGTGTCCAAACTGACGTAAGCAAGCAATCTCAAACCACAGTGACGTAATTAGGACGGCAGGAAAGAGCGCAAGGTAGAAACATCATGTATATATGGTCCTTGTCAGGCAGAAGACCCTCAGCTGAAACCACGTGACCCAAGAAAGGCAGACTGGACTAGCAAGTGACAACAGAGAGGGCAACATGTTGGCCTAGTGGGTATTACAATGACAATGACTTCACAATCAAAGCTTGTGATTTTTTTTTAACTTCCAGAGCAACAGACAATGTTGGAGTTGGTGGAGGACATGAAGGGCAGCTTTCTGGCACGGTAGAGGAAGAAGAGGGGTTGAAGGGCACTTCTGAGGACAAATAAGGCCATGCATGCAGGTAACACACAGGGGTCAATAATAAAATTGTCAAAATAAATAGTAAACATGTTAAAAATATATAAGATTACATCAGGGAGGAAGCTGACAGTGATGATCATGAAGATGATGAGCACAGTGATGAAGGCTCTCTTCTTCACAGGGTGCATGCTGTCGCGGGCCACGGGGCCAGAGTCCATCAGGGCTTTGAGCAGCGACAGGTTGCAGAAGATGATGAGGAGGAAGCAAACAATGAAAACCGTGAAAGTGATGTAATAATTCACATTTACACTGTCATCTGTTAAGTTAAATATAGCGTAGGACAGAGCACAGGACCATATCACCACGGTGGTGAGGATCCTTAGCTTGTTGTCACGGAGACGCAAAAAGGTGGTCGGGTGCAGGACCGCTACGTAACGGTCCAAACAGATACAGGCAAGGAGAGGTGGCACGCCCAACTCATTCAGGTAGTAAACAAAATAAAAAAAATAAAAATAAAAAATGCCAGTCTCAGAATCATATATTGTTATGGTAATTGTGAGACACAAGCAGTTCATTGCATCCATGAAGGCTAGGCTGACAGTATAGAGGTCAGAGGTCAATCGCTCCACCCGGGCCCACAGAAGGATCCACAACACCCTCAGGTTGGCTGGGAATCCCAGAAAACCAGATAATATTTCTATGGAGATCTTGAAGTATTCCATATCATTACTAAAAGCACAGCTGTCTAATGAGGAGTTATCAGCACCGGGAAGGGCTGGGATAGAGTTGGCATCGATGATGGAGACGGTTTTTGGGGAAAAATCAGCCATCGTGGTGCAGAGAAAATGTAGATCCTGCTGGGATAAAAAATACAGATTAAGCCCGTAGTTAATTATCATTAAGGCATGTGTGACAAATTAAACCTAATTAACCTAAATATGCTTTCAAAATTAAGTGTTAATGTTTTTTTTATGTACAGTAAAGATACAGAAGACAAATGTAAATTTAAGCTAAATTTAATAATTAAAATTTGCCTTGAAAACATCAATTGTTCTATCTTCACATAGTTTTTGAAGGAACAAAAATGTTCCAATCATTTTGGAGGATTGACCACAGGTTTCCTCAGAATCTTCTGTCTCTTCATATAATCCCAGACAGACTATATGATGTTGAGATCAGCGTCGTATCATCACTTTCAAACATCCTTGTTCTTCTATACAATGTATGTTTAGACTAGTTGTCCTGCTACATTTAGGACCAGTTACATGTCTTTCTGATGGTGTTGCATCATTATGATGTTGGTGTCTTAACCAAATCACACGAGAGACAGACGAACAGTCATAACCACGTTCTTGGTCTTTATTCTGTTCTTCTCTTCTTTCTCTTCAAATTCCCTTTTCTTTTCCCTTCCTCATACACCCCCTACAGGCTGGGAAGTTCTCAGTTTCAATGTCTGCAAACACAACAATGAAAAACTATCTACCCGAATTTCTCAACATTGAGGATGCCATTAATCTTGACCTAATCTCCAGCTTAATTTGCTGAAATGTAGCCCCAAACTCTTAAAGGAATCTCCAGCATGCGACACCGTTTCATGATACATTCATTGTTGTTCCACAATCCAGGCCTTTCATGAACAAACTCCTTTTCTTCTATATCCTGATATTTTAAATTTTCACTCATCAGTCCTGGGTACCTGCTGCCATTTCCCTGCACCGATATTCCTTTGTTTTCATAGTTCACACAGACACACACCTGCTACCTGCCAGTGGATCACCAGCTTCCTGACAGACAGGAAGCAGCAAGTGAGGCTGGGGGAGATCACTTCTGGAACACGATCCCTCAGTACTGGTGCCCCTCAAGGATGTGTCCTCTCCCCACTGCTCTTCTCCCTGTACACCAACGACTGCACCTCCATGAAATTCAACTGTAAAACTCCTGAAGTTTGCAGACGACACCACAGTCATTGGGATCATTCAGGATGGTGATGAGTCTGCATACTGACAGGAAGTTGAGCGGCTGGTACTCTGGTGCAGTCAACACAACCTGGAGCTGAACACGCTTAAGACTGTAGAGATGCTCCCCCTCACCATATCAGACAGCCCGGTGTCTATTGTGGAGACCTTCAAGTTCCTGGGCACCACCATTTCCCAGGACCTGAAGTGGGAGACCAACATCTCCTCAATCCTCAAAAAGACCCAGCAGAGGATGTACTTCCTGAGGCAACTGGAGAAGTACAGTCTTCCACAGGAGCTGCTGATCCAGTTCTACACTGCAGTCATTGAGTCTGTCCTGTGATCCTCCATCACCACCTGGTATGGAGCAGCCACTAAACAGGACAGGATCAGACTGCAGAGGACTGTACAGTCAGCAGAAAGGATCACCTGTGCCCCTCTGCCCTCCATCCAGGACCTGTACCTCTCCAGATCCAGGACAAGGGCAGGGAAAATCATCTCAGACCCCTCACACCCTGGTCACAGGCTCTTTGACCTGCTGCCCTTTGGCAGACGTTATAGAAGCCTGCAGACCTTGTAGAAGCCTTGTACTTGAGAGACACCATCTACCGGCATCAAATTCCTTGTATGTGCTTGCACTTACTTGGCCAATAAACATGATTCTGATTCTGACACTTGGCCTTGTTTCCATGTTGGAGTCTGAAACTCCTCCATGAAGACCACTTTAGGCCAGACAAGTAGAAGGGTCTACCTTCTACTTGATGGCACTGCTGGATATGGCACTGCTGGATATATACAGATTTTCAAAGGTAAATGGACTTATATCTTGTTGCTGTGTTCAGTCTGGTTATGATATATGACTTGTGATATATAACAGTCTTCCACAGCCTCACCTTGGTTACAGAATTTGGCTTTTACCCACTGGTGGTGTTGAAATATCAGCTATATATCAGCAAATCCAGATATATCAGCAAATCCATTGATGGAATTATAGTCTTCAAGTCCTCACCACAAGATCCACCCAGAAGCTGTGGATGACTGCAGAGGTGCGTTAACTGCTCAAAGAACAGCAAGAGCCAAACTGTCTTAAGACCTTAGAGGAGCAAAGTCAGCACATGGAAAGAAAATCCGTAGCCACCTCCAGGACAGTTCGGCTGGTTGAAGATGAGGGGGGCTGCCACATTTTGGACCATCTGGAGTGGTTTTATGGTGACTGCAGAGGCTCCAGCCAGAGTTACAATAGTGGAATCTAGAGATGACCATTATACGTAGCCTGTTGAGAAAAGGCCGATCTTGCGACTGTTGTAGACCCAGGTTCAAATCCCAGCAATGTGATGGTTCAAACTCAGTTTGTCGTCAATCCAACCTCCAAGGCTTTTTGCAGACACTGTGGGTGTTAACACTACCGAGCCAATTTGAATTGAGAGGTTTTGCTGAGGGGAGTTGTTGCCCGGGAATATCAGAATCTCAGTTTTGGAAAGGTTCAGAGACAGGCCAAGATTTTGTCGCAATAGTGAAATCTTCTGGTGGGAAAGACAAATAGAGCTGGGGGTCATCAGCTTAAGAATTGATAAGAAAAGCCATGTGATTGGATGATGTGACCAAGTGAGTGAGTGTATATTGAGAATAGAAGGGGGCCAACGACAGAGCCTTGTTGAACCCCTATGGTTACCCTAGAGAGGACAGATGTCTCACCTCCCCATGATATCTTGAAAGACATTGTGGACATTGTGACAAAAAGAAATTTAATGAATAGTAACAAAAGAAACGGCACAAGGTCAAAAACAAGGGAGAACAAAAACAATCCTTAAGGAGTCTATCTGAGATGACATGGACTGACATAAACACAATGGTAAGTGCTTGTGTCCACATTAATGTGGCAGCAATATCTTAGTTTTGCTTCTTGAGTTTTAAGAGTCCATTAAGCCTATTTGGTGTCAGCTGGTATGGATCAGGACTCCATAATCAGGTGTTTGTGCACCTGCTGTGACGGCCACAGGGCGTTACCCTACCATTGAAATAGACTTATATTTTCTTTGTTATGGGGAAAACTTACAAAATCAGCAGGGTTTGATTTTTTTTCTAGACTAAACACTGTTTTTTTTTTTTCACTGGTCAAAAATATTCAAATTGGCAATTCATTTGACAATTGGCAATGCAATATTCAAACAGAGCATGCAATTGTCAATTCAATATTCAATCTGAGCATTTAATTTGATTTTACATTTTGCAATTGGCAATTCAATGTGCAAAGTGCTGATGCAATCCTTTTTTACTTAATTTTTTATAATTAGAAATAGGATAACAAACCACAAATTGTTTTGCAAACTGACAGAGCACTCATCAAGGCGGGTCTTCACTAACAACCTCACTTTTGCTTCATTAATCAGGGTCTCACTAGAATACATTCAACCGAGTTAAACCGAGTGATTTGTTTGTGTAGAGATATATTTTTGCTTAAAATATTCTATACCAATTACTCTCTGGAGGCTTTTTTCATGCTTTTGTTTAAATTTCCCACCACCACGAGACTGATCCTGGTTTTCAGGTCCTTCAGTTTGTTCTGCTTCTATATATCATTGGAGTTGTTGAATATCAGCCAGCTGTCCTGAGTTCAGTTCTGGAACTCCCCGTTTTCCCTGGTCCTTACCCCTCCTGTCACAGGCTTACCCCTCCATGTTTCTGTCGGCAGCAGCAGGTTTTCTGACTGAATCTGACTCTGTACAGGTGCATCACAGCAAGGACAAACCGACTCAAGAACAGCTTTTTTCCCAAAAGCCATAATTACTCATACATGCACTGACTACACAGTCTTAAGGTCGAACCCCTGAACTTCCTTTTACCCTCCAGCCACGCAATATAACTATTCATATTTATTTAGAAATGAAAAACAGTGCAATATCTTTATACAATATCATTATTCTCACTGTCCTACATCCACTACTAACTACACGTTCATTGTAACTGTGAAAACAATGTGCATTAATCTAATGTGCCATAATGTGCAGCCCACACAGATACTCTTCTCAGGTATTTATTCTGCCCATATGTATATTGTGCTGTCGCTTGTCACTTTGACACATTATTGTATTTTGTGTTTTTGTACAACCATATTTTCTACATACATGTCTGTTCTGAAGGAGTAGCTTTTAAACTCATTGTACATGCGTATAGTGACAATAAAAGACAATTATTTTCTGCTCTATAGTTGAATCTCTTTACAAAAATGTTGTGCGTTTCTCACCTGTGTGCTGGACTAGAGGGTCCTTCTCTAATCGTCCTGTTAGAATCATCTGATCCACACTCAGTGAGGCTTATATACCGACACCACACGCACACCACATACTGTCCATCATTTTATTAAAAACGAGTCTCAGCTCACCTCAGGACAGGTGTGTGTGAGGCAGGTTTGCGTGAGTTCCACATTCACTCTTACACACATGCAAAACAGAACATCCATGAATTTGTAACTGTCACGTCCCCATCTAGGGTTGAGAGGTGACTGACACTCAGCAACAATGATGATATACAGAAGCAGGACAAGCTGAAGGACATTAAAACCAGGACCAGTCACTCTTGTCTGTGAAATCAGGTTAAAAGTTTCTTAATGTTTGTTACTTTTTTTTGTACATTTACAGCATTTACAGCCCTTATCCAGAGCGCCTTACAATCAGTAGTTAGAGGGACAGTCCCCCTGGAGACACCTGTTGCCCTGGAGGTGGTAGTAGCCTAGTGGGTAACACACTCGCCTATGAACCAGTGGTATTAAGCAATGACACAATGGTATTAAGTGGGATTTGAACCTGGGTCTTCTGGTCCATAGGCAAGCGTGTTACCCACTAGGATACTAACACCCCTTTTTGTAGGATTCTTGAGTGCATTTGACCTTTTAACATCAGTTCATGGATGATCCGTTTGACCCATATACATTTCATGTCTATTAACAGCAGTAACAGCAGGAAATACGCAGTGATGATTTGACTTGTGTTGATGTGCAGTTGTTCTTGGAAAAGGAAAAGTGTTAGAGTTCCACAAAACAAAGCAATTAACAATTAAAATGTAACTTTAACTTAGCCACATTCCACTCCTCATTGCATGAAAATGAAAATGTGAAGGTAAGAAAGACGTTTTCCACCGATGCACAATTTTGCCATTCGTCATCTAGGATTTAAATATGGAAAACCAGTGTTTTGTCTGCACGGGCTGCTTTATGTGCTACAGACTCTTCAACATGCAAAGTGACGACAGACAGGGCAACATGGTGGCCTAGTGGGTAAGGAAGCGGGCTCGTAACCACAGGTTTGAGGGCTCAAATCCCAAACTGACAAGGTTCCACTGAGGTCCTCTTGAGCAAAGCACCGTCCCCACACACTGCTCCCCAGGCAGAGGGGTTAAACGCAGAGGACAAATTTCACTGTGTGCACCGGGTGCTGTGCTGCTGTGTATCACATGTGACAATCACTTCACTTTAACTAACAAGGTTCCACTGAGGTCCTCTTCATCAAAGTATCGTCCCCACACACTACTCAGCCTTTCAGACGTCTACTAAAGACATGCAACTCGGTACAGGAAGCGAAGGATCTGCAGCTTGCATCATGTACTTCTGGTAAAGGATAATATACACTGAACACAACATTTTCCTTATTTGTTGAAAAGGAAAGCGATCTTGTACAGCACTCGTAAATATTAACAACAATCCTCATATTTACATAAATGAGCAACATCTGTGTCAGTAGCTGAGATGTGTGCAGGTTATGCCTCACTTGGTCCCATAGTCCTTCAGCCAGGTCGGCTGGCGTATTACCCTTGCAGGTTGGGATGCAGGTGTACTCTCTACTGGGTTATTGTCCACGGCCAGTTCAGAGTACTGTCTGCAAAGGCAGTGAGGTGAGTAGCATTCCAGGTCTTCCCATCACTCAGGATTTTTGTTCCATCACGTAGCGTTTTGTGAGCGTGCAAAGGATCTGAGGATCACCTGTGACCTTTGGGAACATGCAGTGGACCCCACAAGTATGTGTGCCATTTCTCGATTGCCCACGCTCACAAGCAAGGGCTTCCTTCTCAATTATAGCATATTTTCGTTTTGCCACAATCCGTTCCACACCATCCAAGTCCATTTGAGACAATACAGCACGGCTGTAGTCTGAACCAAACATAGAAACAATAGTATGCAGGGTGGAGTCAAAGACAGACAGGCCAGGGCTAACTGATATCATGTCCTTTACCTGGTCAAATCTATCCTATTCTGCAGCAGTCCATTGCAATTTGTGTCCAAACTGACGTAAGCAAGCAATCTCAAACACAGTGGCGTAATTAGGACGGCAGGAAAGAGTGGCACCTTGGTGGATTGGGATTCGAGCCGGGAACCTTCTGATTATGGGGCCGCTTCCTCAACCACTAGGCCTCCACTGCCCAGCCAATAGGGAACACAGCAAAAGCAAAAGAGTCCATTGTGACTCAGGGACCTGGTAGAAAGCGCTGGTCAGGTCAATGGTAGAGAACAGAGGAGCCTTTGAATGCAGACAGCAATTCATCCATGTGAGGCAATAAAAAACAATCCACAACAACTGCTTTGTTTGTCTCCTGCAGATCGACACAATCAAATGCAGACCTCCTCTGCAAGGAGCTCTGAAAGGAGCTCTGTTGGGGCTTTGCGTTTTGACCACTTTGACTGCTTTTGACCGCTTTAGACCGCTTTAGACCGCTTTGTTGTTAGCCTGTTGGCTTCATGTGCCCTTTTTGTTAACTTTTGTGCATGCTTGAGTTGTCCCGGGTGGACCATCCCTTCCTTTATGTTGTACTGATGTTGGTTAGATGTGCTGAGTCTGCTGTTTTATTGTACCTGGTAGCTCCCTGTTAATAAAAGCACTGTTTGTATGCTTTGTGTGGTTGTGTGTGTAACAGTGGACGTCCTCCTCTCCAAACCCTTATCATGTTTCTTAGACCCCTAGCTCAGGTTAGGAAGTGACAGGAGGAGAGAGAGAGAGAGAGTTGAGTTGTTGAGTTGGAGTTGATGGTGCTTGTTTTTGTCCCTAGTGTTGGCTCTCCCTTCTATGTGTACCCTCCTCTACCCGTGTGTGTGTATTTGTATGTGTGTGGATCCCCTTCTGTTTGTGTGTATATAGTTGTATGTGTTTGGTTGAGGGGTTTATGGTGGTGAACATACTTGTATATACCATGGGCCACACTGTAAATAAACACACTTTTGTGCACTTTGGTTTGGCCCGTGTCTTCCTTGTTGTCCCTGTAAGATGGGACATTGCGAAGCCATGTGCTTTTGTTGTGCTTTTGTTGTGCATGGAGATTCAACACCTTCGGATTTGCATGTCTTTGTCGAACGGCATTGCAACATTTGGCGGCCCTCCCCCGAGCCAAACGTGTGAGGTGCCAGCCATCGGGACCGCCTACTCTCTTTGTCTTCCCCAGACGGGAGGCACCGGGGGCGTGACGTCAGAAACAACAGGTTCTGATTGGTCTGTGACAGCTTCCTGTGGGCCAGGGTTATAAAGGATTGTTCACGTGTGGGGGAGTGGACTTTCTTTCCCAGCTGCCTTTCCATCGAAACCGGATTTTCCGGTTTTCGAGTCTTCTCTCTCGTCTAATTTTTCTCCTGGATCAGGTGATGTCTCTGAAGCTTGGTTCAAGCTGCACAATTGGACATTCCCAAGCAGAGGCATCAATGCGTTCGATTATACCAGCGGACTCTACATGTTGCAGTTCCCCAAAATGGACAGTAATAATCTGCGCATAAGTCTGAACAGTCTGGTCAAGTTTTTAACACAGCCAAAATCAGGGGGCGATTCAGCACATTCCAGCACATTCCAGTACTGGAGCAGAAGAGTGGAAGGCTGTGAGCACATTGATTATCTTTTCTAGACACATTCTCTTTCAGGAACAGTCCTCTGTGGGACATTTCCTCTGTGAACTTCAAGCAGCTGGATTTCACGCACTTCCTGAGCAGAGCGACACACTTTGGCCGAGTGACCCACCTTTTTGCATAGCCTGCACGCTGCTGTTGCAGCGGACCAAGCCGCAGCATTTGCCAAATGTCTTTCCGAGCCACAGCGAAAGCAACATTTCTTTAACCAGAATGGGCTGAAGCATCTCTTCTGTGCCGTGGTTTCGCGCTGGGTTGGTGCCTGTTGGCAGCAGCATACACATGTTGCACAGCCTGTACTAGAGTCCATGTAGGGCTGCAACTACTGATTATTTTAATCAATTAATTTGTCAATTGTTTTTTTTTTTAATTAATTGGACAATTGGATAATTTTTTTTTAAAAAGAGCATTAATTTCCAACCCTTTATTCAAAACCAGAACTAAAATCTTTAGAAAGAGCACAAACATGTTGCTCCTTGAGGTGTTATAATATTAATAATAATAATAGTAATAATAATATTAATAATAAAATATAAATGGACTAACACAAAAAACACATGTGTGCTTTACATCTGCCAAATGTATAGACATTTTTTTTTTTTATAATAAAGTGCCACCTGAGCTGCCAGAACAATAAATAAAGCAATAAAAAAATGACAATACAAATCAGAAAATTTAACACGATTTGTTTGAATATCAGAACTTCTTCTCTACACTACACTGACACACACACACACACACACACACACACACACTCACTTCCTTTGAGGCATGTTTCTTTGAGGCTGTGTTGTCTCCTGCAGAAAACAGCCGCTCAGATGGTGTTGATGTGGCAGGGACGCAGCGGTAAGAAGCTAAACGATTAGTCACTGTGAAACACTGCATCACAGCACACGGCGACACAACAAAAGGTGTCCTCTGCTTTTAACCATCGCCCTTGGTGAGCAGTGGGCAGGGTCGTCATTCGAACCGGCAACCTTCTTATTACGGGTCTGCTTCCTTACCCGCTGGGCCACCGTTGCCCCACTTGGCTAGCCTGGCATATCTTCCACCACAGTAATGGATATTTTTTCCTTGGCAAGGCTCTTTTCTCCAAGGTATGTGAGGACTTTTATTTCCACACTTGGCTGTGGACATCAGTGAGGGTGATCGTTTTTTCAAGAATGTCTCAGCGTTAACTGGACCGTAAACATGCAAAAAAAAATAATTTGGCGACAGCTGTGAAATACGAACTACAGGCACGTCGCCTCGCCTCACTCGTCCTCTCCAGCTCGCCGTACCGTTGTCACGTGGGCTGACGAGCTCGCTGTTTTGTCGTGGGAGGAGAAATGACCACGTGTGATGCCTGATCAGAGCAGGCACAGACTACTGCTTGCTGCTTGATTCCACTGAGCAGGACACTTAACCCTGAGTGTCTCCAGGGGGACTGTCCCTGTAACTACTGATTGTAAGTCGCTCTGGATAAGGGCGTCTGGTAAATGCGGTAAATGTAAATGAAAATGCTGTAAATGGTCCCGCTTGGGCTTTACTGTATCTCACTACGTTCGGTTTGTCAACCTGCTCCGTAATCCCCGCCTGACAACTTGTGGGACTAAATTCTTCACCTTATCTAATCTTATCTTAAATTTTGAAGCAGAGTTGAAGACTCATTAATAAAGTTTACACATAACAAATGAAGGAAAACTCAAGAGACCTACAAGTAGATTTCAACAGGGTTATCACTGTGGTGGTTTTGTTTAAGCTTATTTTAGAGCTGACAGAATTAAAATGTTAATCACTGCAATATTTATTTTAAATATAAAAGACAACTACATGAGCATAACATTGAGGCCTGAACCACAACATTTAAAATTAAGATTTAATCATAATTAACTAATTCCAAAGCAACTTCCAGAGCAACAGACAATGTTGGAGTTGGTAGAGGACATGAAGGGCAGTTTTCTGGCACGGTAGAGGAAGAAGAGGGATTGAAGGGCACTTCTGAGGACGTGCAAGACAATGCATGCAGGAAACACACAGGCGTAAATAGTCATATTGTCAAAATGAATCATAAACATGATCAAAATATATACGATTACAGCAGGGAGGGAGGCAACAGTGATGATTATGAAGATGATAAGCACAGTAATGAAGGCTTTCTTCTTCACAGGGTGCATGCTGTCACGGGCCACGGGGCCAGAGTCCATCAGGGCTTTGAGCAGAGACAGGTTGCAGAAGATGATGAGGAGGAAGCAAACAATGAAAACCGTGAAAGAGGTGTAATTCTTCACATTTACACTTTGACCTAGGGAGAAAAACAGAGAGAAGGACAGAGCACAGGACCATATCACCACGGTGGTGAGGATCCTTAGTTTGTTGTCACGGAGACGCATGAAGGTGGTCGGGTGCAGGACCGCTACGTAACGGTCCAAACAGATACAGGCAAGGAGAGGCGGCACGCCCAACTCATTCAGGTAGTAAAAAAAATCTAAAAAAATTAAAGCTGAGTAACTGACAGCCGCAGAATCATATATTATTACATAAATTGGTAGAATTAAGCAGTTCATTGCATCCATGAAGGCTAGGCTGCCAGTATAGAGTTCAGAGGTCAACCGCTCCACCCGGGCCCATAGAAGGATCCACAACACCCTCAGGTTAGCTGGGAATCCCAGAAGACCAGATAATATTTCCATGGACTGCTTGAAGTAGTTGATATCATTACTAAAAGCACATCCGTCTACTGAGGAGTTATCTGCACCGGGAAGGGCTGGGATTGTCACGTCTACGGACTTACGGGGGAAGGAAGCGCAGAGGTCTGACATGCTGGGAACGGGGTTTTATTAACAATAAACAAAGAAATACAAATAAAGACTGGCGCGGTGGCCGAAAACGAATTTAACTTAAATAAAGAACATAAACTAACCCGTAGGCGTGTGGCGATTGCCAGAACTCAAAACACATGAAAACAAAACTAGGTCAAGTTCGTGCAGCGAGTTCACGAAAATGGCAGCGACCCCGAACGGGCGGAAACTTCCGGCATTTATGGGGCGTCAGGATTGGGTTCCGGTGTGGAGCCCAGCTGCAGGCAATCCTGACAGAGCCCCCCCTCCAAGGGCTACGTCCTCGGAGCCCCAACAGTACCATCAGTGGAGGCGGCGGGGCGGACGGCGGCAACCACAGGGCTCCTGCCCTGCTGTATCCTCCCCTTGGAGGACCCGGTCCCTCGGGCTGGCTCCCCGGCGTGGTCAGGCGTGGCGGCCCCGGTCCCTCGGGCTGGCTCCCCGGCGTGGTCAGGCGTGGCGGCCCCGGTCCCTCGGGCTGGCTCCCCGGCGTGGTCAGGCGTGGCGGCCCCGGTCCCTCGGGCTGGCTCCCCGGCGTGGTCAGGCGTGGCGGCCCCGGTCCCTCGGGCTGGCTCCCCGGCGTGGTCAGGCGTGGCGGCCCCGGTCCCTCGGGCTGGCTCCCCGGCGTGGTCAGGCGTGGCAGCCCCGGTGCCTCGGGCTGGCTCCCCGGCGTGGTCAGGCGTGGCGGCCCCGGTGCCTCGGGCTGGCTCCCCGGCGTGGTCCCGCTTGGCGGCCCCGGACCCTCGGCCTGGCTCTCCGGCGTGGTCCCGCTTGGCGGCCCCGGACCCTCGGCCTGGCTCCCCGGCGTGGTCCCGCTTGGCGGCCCCGGACCCTCGGCCTGGCTCCCCGGCGTGGTCCCGCTTGGCGGCCCCGGACCCTCGGCCTGGCTCCCCGGCGTGGTCCCGCATGGCGGCCCCGGACCCTCGGCCTGGCTCCCCGGCGTGGTCCCGCATGGCGGCCCCGGACTCCCGTACCTGCACACAATAATCAGGGCCGATCCATCTGGGTACGTGTGGGCCCTGTCTCCACATGTCCCCTCTGACACGTCTTGTGTCACCCCCTGCACCGCGCAGGGAGATTGTCCCAGAGCCTCCGGCGACTGTTCCAGGCACCCCAGGCTGGTGCCTTCTGGGACTATGCAGCCCCTCTCGCTGCACGGCCCTGGTGCCAAGGGGGGGGCATTGCCAGACCATCCGGCTAGCCCCTTCTGCGTCCGTTGGGACAAGCAGGCCCTCTTCCTGTCTGTCCCAGCTGGGTCCTCATGCCTACCCGGGGGCTCTATGGCGCTCCACCCCTCTGGAGGCAGACGCAGGCCCATGCCTGGCCCGCCCTCCTCACTGGCTACCGGAGGACCCAGCTCCATCGCTTCCCCACCTCCCCTCCCCTCAGGAGGAGTCCCCAACCCGAACTGCACCCCCCCAAAAAATTCTTTGGGGGAGCACCCCCCCCGGCTGGACTTAGGGGTACCTTGGGGCTCGTCCACCTCGCCTTGGACCGGTGCAGTCAGGTTGGGAACTCCCTCCCTGGGGTTCGGCTCTGCTGCTGGGTCACCATCTGGTGGACACAAAGAGGGGAAGTGGGGGCGACATACGGACACATATGCTACACAGACACACACAGACAGAGACAGACAGAAGAGAGGGTCGTCTAGTTCCCTCTCTGAGCACTCCGGGACCTCCTCAGGGGGCACAGCCAGGATCTCGGGAGGCGCGACCTTCTCGTCGCCCGCCAGTGCTTGGTCTTCTTGCCCCGGATCCTGACTGGCGCTGGATGTGGTGGAGGGGCAGAGTTCGATCCCTGGCTCAGGCTCTGGCCGATCAAACTCCGCCCTCAGTCTCTGCTGGAAGTCCCGAAAACTGCTGTCTGTCTCTCCCTGCTGCCAGAGGGCTGCGCTCCAGCCCCATGCTGACCCAAGCAGACACGATAGGATGGTGGTGGTCTTATCAGTGTCTGCTGCCCCACTGAAGGGTCCCGGGACAATTGGGCTGTCCCACACGGGGCTGGGCACGTCGCTGGAGATGGTGGTAGGTGTGTGGTGTGGAGGGGGGTGGACGTCTTCTCCAGCAGGTGTGGGCGCTGGTGCTGCGCTGCCATTTCGCTGGGGAACGTCCGGGCAGAGGGAAGGCGGGTCGGCGACTGGAGCAGGAATGGAGGATTCCCTGCGAGGCAGTCCCGGCAGCGCAGTTGCTGGCTGGCGACCTCCCGTCGCCCTCTTCCACCAGCTTTCCTCACACTGCTGGGAGGGACGTGGGTTTCCACGGACCTCGTGACGATCCTGGATGGGCGCGATGGGCGGAGCCATCCCGGCACCGACTGCCCAAACGGCGTCATCCTGGTCGTCGTCCGTGTCCACCTCGTACCCCCGGAAGTCACATGGGTCATCACGGACGCCGCGATGATCTCGGACGCGCACGCTGGGCGGAGCCATCCCGGCAACGACCGCCCACCGAAAATCCACATCATCATCGCTTTCGTCATCCGTGTCCTCCCACCGGTGACTCCGAGGGTCGTCCACCCTGCGGACATCCTGGACCCATGGCGCGATAAGCTCCCATGGGCAGTACTCTGGCCATTCGGGCTGGAGGCTGCCCACCTCCTCGCTGGAGGAACGCCGCTGTTGTTGTTGCCGCTTCTCACCCCCCTGGAAGTGACGTGGGTCCCCACGGACCTTGCGACGATCGCAGACTGGCGCGATGGGCGGAGCCCAACTCTCGTCTCCCGTGCTCTCGTCGTCGTCCGTGTCGTCCCAGTCCACAGGGAGCCTTGCCAGCAGAGCGCAGAGTTCTTGGCTCGACATGCCGAAGATCGTGGGGGTCGCATCTACTGCGCTCGCTGCCCACGTCACTTCCTCGCTGCTGCCGACGCCAACGTCCTCGCTCCGCCCACTCACCCGCCGACGTTGTCGCTTCCGGGTTTCGCGGAGTTTCCCGGGGGTGACGTCATCACGCGGCGCCGCGTACCACGGCTTCTCGGGGAGAAAACGCTCCACCAGAACGGGCGGCGCGTCTCTCCCCTGGCGTCCGCGTTCGCCGCGCCGGTTCTTCTCCTCTGCTTTTTACCTCTGCGCTTTTGGGGGGGTCGCTGGCATTCTGTCACGTCTACGGACTTACGGGGGAAGGAAGCGCAGAGGTCTGACATGCTGGGAACGGGGTTTTATTAATACAAACAATAAAGAAATACAAATAAACAGCGGCGCGGTGGCCGAAAACGATTTAACTTAAATAACGAACTGAAACTAACCCGTAGGCGTGTGGCGATTGCCAGAACTCAAAACGCATGAAACAAAACTAGGTCAAGTTCGTGCAGCGAGTTCACGAAAATGCCAGCGACCCCGAACGGGCGGAAACTTCCGGCATTTATGGGGCGTCAGGATTGGGTTCCGGTGTGGAGCCCAGCTGCAGGCAATCCTGACAGGGATAGAGTTGGCATCGATGATGGAGACGTTTTTTTGGGGAAAATCATCCATCGTGGTGCAGAGAAAATGTAGATCCTGCTGGGAAAAAAATACATATTAAGCCCGTTGTTAATTATCATTTAGGCATGAGTGAGAAATGCTATAACCTAATTATGCTTTCAAAACTAAGTGTTCATGTTTATTAAGTGTTCAAAATACAGTGAATAAACAGAAGACAAATCTAAATTTAATCTAAATGTAATAATTAAAATTTGCCTTCACAATCATCAAACATCAATTGTTCTATCTTCACATAGTTTTTGAAGGAACTCTAATAAATTGTTCCAATCATTTTGGAGGATTGACCACAGGTTTCCTCAGAACCTTCTGTCTCTTCATATAATCCCAGACTATATGATGTTGAGATCAGCGTCGTATCATCACTTTCAAGCTTCCTTGTTCTTCTATACAATGTATGTTTAGACTAGTTGTCCTGCTCTATTTAGGACAAGTTACATGTCTTTCTGATGGTGTTGCATCATTATGATGTTGGTGTCTCAACCAAATCACACGAGAGACAGACGAACAGTCATAACCACGTTCTTGGTCTTTATTCTATTCCTCTATTCTTTCACTTCAAATTCCCTTTTCCCTTCCTCATACACCCCCTACAAGCTGGGAAGTTCTCAGATTCAATGTGTGCAAACACAACAATGAAAAACTACAGTGGAGGAAATAATTATTTGAACCCTCGCTGATTTTTTACGTTTTACCAATGACGAAGAAATGAAAAGTCTCAGAACAGTATCATTTTAATGGTAGGTTTATTTTAACAGTGACAGATAGCATATCAAAAGGAAAATTTTAAAAATAACTTTAAATAAAAGATAGAAACTGATTTGCATTTCATTGAGTGAAATAAGTATTTGAACCCCTACCAACCATTAAGAGTTCTGGCTCCCACAGAGTGGTTAGACCAAAGAGCTGTCCAAGGATGTCAGAGACAAAATTGTAGACCTGCACAAGGCTGGTATGGGATACAAAACCATTAGCAAAACCATCAACCTCGGTTTGGGGCTCCACGCAAGATCTCACCTTGTGGGGTCTCAATGATTCTGAGAATGGTGAGAAATCATCCTAGAACTACACGGGAGGAGTTAGTTAATGATCTCAAAGTAGCTGGGACCACAGTCACCAAGAAAACCATTGGAAACACATTACACCGCAATGGATTAAAATCCTGCAGTGCTCGCAAGGTCCCCCTGCTCAAGAAGGCACATGTGCAGGCACGTCTGAAGTTTGCCAACGAACACCTGAATGATTCAGAGAGTGACTGGGAGAAGGTGCTGTGGTCAGATGAGACCAACATTGAGCTCTTTGGCATTAACTCAACTCGCCGTGTTTGGAGGAAGAAAAATGCTGCCTATGACCCCCAAAACACCGTCCCCACTGTCAAGCATGGAGGTGGAAACATTTTGCTTTGGGGGTGTTTTTCTGCTAAGGGCACAGGACAACTTCACCGCATCAACGGGAAAATGGACGGAGCCATGTATCGTAAAATCCTGAGCGATGACATACAAAAAACATACAGCAAAGGCAACAAAGGAGTGGCTCAAAAAGAAGCACATTAAGGTCATGGAGTGGCCTAGTCAATCTCCTGACCTTAATCCAATAGAAAACCTATGGAGGGAGCTGAAGCTCAAAGTTGCACAGAGACAGCCTTGAAACCTTAGTGATTTAGAGATGATCTGTAAAGAGGAGTGGACCAAAATATAACAGTCTCCACAACCTCACCTTGGTTACAGAATTTTTTCACCCACTGGTGGAGTCGACAGATATATCAGCAAATCCACAGATGGAATTACAGACTTTAAGTCCTCACCACAAGATCCGCCCAGAATTTGTGGATGACTCAAAGCCCGAGACTACACGTTCAGGAAGGGGGACAAGTGTGCCCTAAGAACAGCAAGGAGGAGCAAAGTCTGCAGACGGAAAGAAAATCCACAGCCACTTCCAGGACAGTGGAGACACACAGCGCATGTGGCAGGGCATCCAGGCCGTCACAAACTACAGGACTTTTTGACAGGGCCCTCACTGCCTGAACGTGCAACAGATTCATCCCACAGGCAATTAGACACCTGAACACCCAAGTGTCCCTGCTGTCCAGCTGTATCTGGACCTGGCGGTGGCTCCAGCTCCTGCATCCCTCCCTTCCACCCCCAGAGAGGTGTACCCGGAGGGCCCAAAGCACATGCAGGCCCTCATCTGCTTCTGGCATCGTGCAGGGAGGCGGTCCCAGACTGCCTAGGGACCGTTAACATACCTGCAGGGCTGTGCCATCAGGCGACTTGCAGCCCCTACTGTTGATGTGAGGACTATGCTGGACCCCTCTCATCTCAGCTTCTCTTTCGTAAGTGTGGCCTTCTTCCTGTCCATCCTGGCTGGAACCTATTACCTACCTGGGGATTATTCGGAGCTGAGCCCCCTTGGAGACAGTCCCAGGCCCGCGCCTGGCCGGCCCTTCTTTCTGGCTACCTGAGGTGCCAGCCCAGTCGCTTCCATGCCTCCAAAACAAACAAAACTGCCACACCCTGGACTGATGGCTGCGGGTCAGGAAGGTCCTCCATGAGTTTCTGATTTACATTTAAGGCATTTGGCTGACGCCCTTATCCCGAGCGACTTACAACGTGCTTTCAAGTTATGAAACGTGCTTCTGATTGGCCACACCACCAGGGGGACAAAAGAGGGTAGACAGGGGCGACATATAGACCACACACACATGCACACAAGAACAGCGGGTCTTCTGTCACTCCCTCAGGTCTCTCTATGACCTCCTCCGGAGGCGATATCTGGAGTGCTCGAGTGAGTGCGGTAGTGGGCACAGGAGGCTGCTGATGGTGTGTCATGACTGCAGTGGCTGGATTGACAGGGTGACTTTGCAGCAGGTCCTCGTCCAACATCGCGAACACGGTGGAACGCCCACATCAATTCCTCGCTCCTGTCGTTGGCCTCCTCATCACTCTGCCCACTCACCTGCAGATTGTACCACTTCCAGGTGTCAAAGATCTCATCTGGAGCTCTTGGATTGTCCACCAATAATAAATAGTATAACAAACCACTGAATTGCAAATTGTTTTGCAAACTGTCAGAGCACTCGTCATGGCGGGTCTTCACTAACAACCTCACTTTTGCTTCATTAATCAGGGTCTCACTAGAATACATTCAACCGAGTTAAACCGAGTGATTTGTTTGTGTAGAGATATATTTGTGCTTAAAATCTTCCATTCTCAGGTATTTATTCTTCCCATATGCATATTGTGATGTCACTTGTCACTTTGACACATTATTGTATTTTGTGTTTTTTTATGTTTTGTATTTTTTCATGTTCTATTTTATACATACATGTCTGCTCTGAAGGAGTATCTTTTAATCTGATTGTAATATTTCTGTTCTATAGTTGAATCTTTTCACAAAAAGAAAGAATAAGGTGTTGTGAGTTGCTCACCTGTGTGCTGGACTAGAGGGTCCTTCTCTAATTGTCCTGTTAGAAAAGTGCATCTGGTCCAAACTCAGAGAGACTTATATACCAACACCACATGCACATACCACATACCGTCCATCATTTTATTAAAAACGAGTCTCAGCTCACCTCAGGACAGGTGTGTGTGAGACAGGTTTGCGTGAGTTCCACATTCACTTTTACACACATGCAAAACAGAACATCCATGAATTTGTAACTGTCACGTCCCCATCTAGGGTAGAGAGGTGACTGACACTCAGCAACAACGATGACATATAGAAGCAGGACAAGCTGACGGACATGAAAACCAGGACCACTCACTCTTGGTGGTCAAATGTAAATTTATTTTTTCATTTTTGTCACAACCGCGAGCTGACGGGGGAGAGAAGCGCAGAGGCGGGACATTCGGGAAACAGGATATTATTACTTTATTACACAAAATAAATGCGGCTCTGGATTTGGCCGAAAACAGTTGACCCTGACAGAACACAAAAACACAAACGAGCCCGCAGGCATGTGGCGATTGCCAGAACTCGAAACATAAACACATTCACCAACGGAAGTCAAGTTCATGACCGAGTCCACGAAAATGTCAGAGCTCCAGAAGGGGCGGAGTTCCAGTCTTTTATCAGGTGTCCGGATTGGGCACAGGCGATGAGTCCTGGTGCAGTCAACCCTGACAATTTTGTTGTGAGCGGGCAGTCTTAATGCTTGTTGCCTTTCTTATAGGATTCTTATGTGCATTTGACCTTTTGACCTACCAAACTTTTGCTATTTGCTATTTGCTGAAAATTCGACAACTACTCTAAATCAATTTTCTAAGCTCACATTTGATGAAATCATTCAGATTATATCCACAGGCAACCCAACCACCTGTCCACTAGATCCAATACCTTCTGCAATGTTTCAAAGTATCTCCCCTGACCTCATCCCTTTCATTTCTTATATCATAAACAGCTCAATCTCATCTGGCCACGTACCATTCGCCTTTAAAACAGCCAGGGTTCTTTCAATCCTAAAGAAACCCACTGCTGATCCTACAGACATTAACAATTACAGACCAGTTTCCCTCCTCTCATTTCTATCCAAAATCCTTGAGCGCTGTGTCTACAACCAGCTATCACTCCATTTATCACAGAACAACCTCCTGGATCCTAACCAGTCTGGCTTCAGAACAGCTCATTCCACCGAGACTGCTCTTTTGGCGGTTACCGAGCAGCTACATGCAGCCAGATTGGCAAAACTGTCATCAGTTCTTATTCTCCTCGACCTATCTGCTGCATTTGACACCGTTAACCACAAGACTCTCTTGTCAATCCTGAAGAGGCTTGGAATTCGGGGCTCAGCATGGCAGTGGTTTGCTTCCTACCTTGATGAGCGATCTTACCAAGTGACTTAGAAAGGATCCACCTCTACCTCACGTAGACTCTCCACTGGTGTCCCTCAAGGCTCGGTGCTAGGTCCTCTCCTTTTTTTCTTCCTCTACACGAGATCACTTGGTGAGGTCATTTCCTCACATGGATTATCCTACCACTGCTATGCTGACGACACACAACTCCTCTTCTCCTTTCCTCCCTCTGATCTACATACTGCTTCCAAAATCTCTGCATGTCTAACCGACATCTCGTCTTGGATGGCAGCCCATCACCTTCAACTCAATCCCACCAAAACTGAACTAATATTCATTCCAGCAGATTCTTCATCACATCAGGATCTTGCTATTTACCTAGACAACTCGCAGCTCTCTCCTTCTGCAACAGCCCGCAACCTTGCCGTAACAATAGACAACCAACTTTTCTTCTCGACTCACATCAGCAATCTTTCCCGCTCATGTAGATTCCTTCTCTACAATATCAGACGAATCCGCCCTTATCTGTCAATCCAGGCCGCCCAACTACTGGTTCAGTCCTTAGTAATCTCACGACTGGACTACTGCAACTCCCTTCTAGCTGGTCTACCACTATGTACCATCCGACCTCTACAACTCATACAAAATGCAGCAGCACGACTGATCTTCAACCTTCCCAAATTCTCCCATACCACCCCTCTGCTACGTTCCCTCCACTGGCTCCCAGTAGCTGCACGCATCAGGTTCAAAATACTGATGCTGGCCTACAAAGCCAAACATGGACCAGCACCGTCCTACCTCACAACCCTTATTACACCTCGCACTGCACCTCGTTTACTCCGAGCCTCCAGTACTGCTCGCCTGGTCCCTCCATCTCTGAAGGTAAAAGGAAAACATTCATCTAGACTCTTCTCCGTCTTGGCCCCTCGGTGGTGGAATGAACTTCCCCTCGAGGTCAGAACAGCTCAATCACTGAGCACCTTCAAACGACAGCTCAAGACCTTCCTCTTTAGAGAATATTTAGATTAAATTGTAATTTTCTTGTTGTCGAACTTTGTGTACAGAATCTACAACAGAGTGAATAAAAGATTGTATTCATAGTTGGGGTCCTAGTAAACCGGAATTGATCTCTTCATCGATGGTAACTTGAAAGCACGTTGTAAGTCGCTCTGGATAAGGGCTACTTGACGCAAAAACTAGACATAAACTGATAAAAGAAAGGTTCTGTGACGTTGATGGGCGCCACTGTCCAAAGTGGTGCGAGCTTGCTTTTCGACCTTGTACACCCCAGATGTATAAATGCTTGTGAACTGTAATCAAGCGGGGGGGAGTTCTCTTGTGGGTCACCCTGTGCGCGGTAAAATAAACTTGGATAATCAATTCAGTTGAATTCCTTTATTGCAGCTCCCCAGACGGCAGAATTTCCACCACAATGGTTAAAAAATAAAGCGAGAGAGCGAATGTAAGGAGATCCATTAAAGCTGAAGAAGCCCCACTGGAGTTAACGCCCACGTGAGCCGGTGGGAAATGATCAAGGGAGAGGAGAGGAGGTGGAGGGAGAAAACAGATCAGTTTTTTTGGGAGGTCAAGGACAAAGCTTGTAGCATACACAAAGAATGACTTAGCAGCAAGTTTAATATAAAATAAACTTGTCTTATTTTATGTGATTTTATCTTAAACTATTAAACATAGATTGCATTATTATAAAAATGTACCATGCAATAAACAAGTGAAATACTGTAGCACAGCACATGGTGACACAACAAAATGTGTCCTCTGTATTTAACCATCACTTGGTGAGCAGTGGGCAGTAATGACAGGCGCGCAGGGAGCAGTGTGTGGGGACAATGTTCTGCTCGGTGGCACCTCACTGGTAACTTGACGAATCAGGATTTGAACCAGGAACCTTTTGATTATAGGGGTGCATCTTAAACCACTAGGCCACCACTGCCCCATAATGATGAATAATAAAATATTGTGTGCTGGTGGAAAACATGTTTCATCATCAATTTCACGCAATGAGGAGTGGAATAAGACTTTATTTATAATTAGTTAAATTTTAAACAGACAGGACAGCAGGTAGAAGAAGGCAGGAGAGCGGATCGGGCTTACTTGGATTAGGTGACTTAAAGATGAGCCGAGTTGATGTCAGGGTGACGAACAATAACTGAGCACCGGACAGCTCTGAGAATATAGGAAAGCATCACCCCAGTCCCCCCATAATTAGTGTAGTGTAGTGTGTCTTATTCTATACTTGTCTAATTTTGTGGTGAGCGGCATCTTTTTGTACAACTGACTTTAAATGGCTTTAATAGGACAGGGATGGTTTTCTTAGACTGTCTCAGAATTCAATACAGTATTGCAGGGTTTCCCAACCGTGGTCCAGGAGGAGCGTCTGCCAAAGAGTCTTCACTCCAGCCCAATGCTTAATTGGGCTCAGGCCTAATAACGAGTGGGGCAGATTATGAAGATATGTGGGTTGGAATAAAAACGTCCTGGCAGATGTTCCACCAGGACCGGGGTTGAAAAACACTGAAGTATATTGTTATGCAGAAACCTCAATATTTCTAATTAAAGTATATATTAAATATTGTTATATATTATTAAGAAGTCCTATTTGTTCATGTAAGTAAGCAATTTTTTAAAACCTTTGTCTGACTGATTTGTATTATCAGTCCTGATATCACGTTCTTCAGCATCTGAGCCATTCAACTACTGTTAAAGTTTTTTTTTTTTTTTTTTCGAACCTTGACAAATGTTCAGTTTGCAATGGTGCTTTGCATGGCTCATATGGACTGGACTGATATGTAAATGTAAGTTACGCCGTGTACTTTTCTGCAATTACCTGTACATATACACCCCATTCGAGTTCTCATAAAACATCTCCCTTCATTTTATTTTTCTTTGGTAGCATTGACAGCCGATAGGGCTGGGTTCATTTGCATTTGCCTGCCTCCAAGGCATTCAGGGAGAGGTTGGCTCACTGTCTGGGTGAATGCTAGTGCATGTTCATGTTCTGGGTCAGGTTGGAGTTTAAATCAGGGGTGTAATGCTATCTTACTTGAGTGCTTTCGTTGTGTTAAAAAAACAAGTATGACTGCTGAACACTCTGACTCTCTTTACTCCCCATCCACACCCCTCGATAAAATACGTATATAACAAAGCTTGTCAGGCTTAGAGCACTTCAGATGCATAGGTATATTTTTAAGCAAACATGTTCAGAAAATAAAGATTCATTAAAATGTCGGTGTGCGACACCGTCAAACTGGGGACACCGGAGGTGCAAGAATAACATTTAACTAAAACATGTAGACAACAAGGAGACAGACAACGCTAAACTAGTGAAGTCACACACACCACAGCACAGCATCAAACAGTCAGGCACACGCATGAGAAACTGAACTAACACATCTTCATTGATGCATTGGATTCCACTGCCACCTTGAAATCCCTAAAATTGCAATTATCTGTGCTGGTGTAACCCAGGTAGAAATTTTTTGTACATAATTCTGTATTTTGCTCCATGCTGAGGGAGGAAGCCTGCATGTCTGTTCGCCGTGAGGTGCAGCCAGATCATTTATGTTTCTTTGATTCGTGCAGAAATAAATCCTGTTCAAAGACATATTGGTAGATGCCGCATGACGAGCTGCATCGTACGTCAACGTCGCCGCCATATTGCGATAGGCTCTGCTGTGGAGTGAAGCATATGCATGTCTATGGAGAGAAGTGCATAAAAATGCCTCACTCTTGTGCTGCTTGGGGCTGTACAAACTGATGTACGCTCCAAACCAGATCCCGGGGGATTACATTTCATAGGTAAGGCAGGACAATTGTTTTGAATATATTTGGCCATTATAAAATCCCATTTTATAAGTCTTAACCTTAGCTAAGCTAAGCTAAGCTAGCGAAGCTATGCATTCCTGTGTTCAAGTCAGCCTCCAAACAACGTTTTGGCTAAACGTAGGCATTAACTATTTAGACTGTTCTTTGCTGTTTAGTTAACTTTTCTCAAAATTTGAAGGTTTCCTAAAGAAATTCACCTCTGTTTACAAATCTTAACCTTAGCTAAGCTAGCAAAGCTATGCATCCCTGTGTTCAAGTCAGCCTCCAAACAACGTTTTGGTTAAACGTAAGAACTATAATACAGGATTTTATAATGGCCAAATATAATCAAAACAGTTGTTTAGCCTTACCAGGGTTTGTCGTTCGACAGTAATGTAAAGAGTTTTTTGTGATTATTTAAATTTGTAGAATATTGTATTTTGAAAGCACTGGGTTTTTCAGGTTGTTATAAGTAGTTTGTATGTTTCACTTTGAAATTAAACATTTGACTATTAGTAATTTGTATGCAACTTTTCATTGATATACAAGCAAGTGCCCATTATCATATCGCAATTGCATATCACAATATTGATCGCAATAATGTCTTTTTTCCCTAAATCATATTTATTTAATCATAATAAGATAAATATTGCTATTGATATCTATTACTCTGTTCTTTGTGTTAGACCATTTTTTTTAGAGGACGTACCCACCAAATAAGAAATGCTTTGTTTTACATGTGTGAAAATATCAATGTGGTCAGAAACTCACACACGCCTGTCCTGAGGTGAGCTGTGGTTTGTTTTTAAGGAATGATGGACGGTATGTGGTATGTGCGTGTGGTGTCGGTATAAAAGCCTCACTGAGTTTGGATCAAATGCACTTTTCTAACAGGACGACTAGAGAAGGACCCTCTAGTCCAGCACACAGGTGAGCAATGGACAACACCTTATTCTTTCTTTTTGTAAAGAGATTCAACTACAGAATAGAAATGAATAGCCTTTTATTGTCACTATGTGCATGTACAATGAGATTTAAAAACCTGTGCAATTTTCATGCTGTCTAATCCCGCACCTTCATATGCTACACCTGTGAGGTGGGATGGATTACTCACTTACACAGATTTAGACAGATTTGTGAACAATATTTGAGAATAATGGCTCCTTTGTGTATGTAAAAAAAAATACTTCAGTTTATCCCATAAAAAATGGGACCATTATTCTTGAAAAAAATATTTTAAATAAAAAAAGTTAACACTTTATGTACGTTTCATAGTTAAGATATGGGAACAGAGTTGAACACAAATTAACACAATTTACACACAAGACACGAAGGAAAACACAAGAGTCTTACATCTTTTAACAAAGTTTACAAAGCTTAACAAACATACATTTGTTTAGGCTCATTTTAGAGGATGAATTGGCTTTAACGTTTTTTATCTGAATATTATCAGACCGTTTCATGACACAGCACAGCAGTGTTACAACATTCCAGAGGGGGATGTCATTGCAGATTTCATCCCCCCAGCCTCGCACAACTTTCTGACAGGCAGCTGTACCCACAACTCATTCACCACACATGCAGCTCCAGTTCTCACACCTCAAGTGAGTGTTGCGTTTATTTTTTTGTCCAGTGTATATAGAGGACTGTGCAGAAGTTCTAGGCAGGTGTGAAAACGAATTATGATTTAAAATCTTAACAATAGTTGTTTATTTATACAAAATACAAAGTGAGCAAACAAACAAAAACTAAATAAAATAAACAAACAAATAAATAAAATCACACAAACTGTGCAATAATTTTAATGTTCAATAACATTTAACCCACACACACTATATATAACACACACATATATAACATTTTCCCCCATATGTACATAGCGCAGTCACTTTACCTTGTAATTCCGGGCACATATTATATTGTATTGTAATTTTTGTATATTCATATTTTCTGTGCTATTTTCTCTAGTCATGTCTACACTGAAGAAGCTGCTTTTAATCTCATTGTACATGTGTACAGTGACAATAATAAGCATTCTATTCTAATCTAAAATCAACAACAACAACATTTATTTCTTATATAGCCCAAAATCACATAAAGTATGTCTCAATGGGCTTTGACAGGTCCTACAGTTGACACCCCCCACACTTGACCCTTCTGCACACAAAAAAAAAACTCTAGGAGAGAGAAAAAAAGAAAGGAAGAAACCTTGGGAAGGAGTGATACAGAGAGGGACCCCCTTCCAGGGTAGAGTGAGCCTGCAAATGGTGTCAGTGCAGGGTTGGGGATGATATAATAATAATTCCTACAGTTGTAGGGTTGGAGAAGTCCAGGATGTAGTCAGTGTCATGGTCTACATTACATGTCCATAATGATGTTACTGGTCCATTTGAAGATCCCTATAGCTGTAGTTGTAACGGTGGTGGTGGCTGTGGTGACCCTCTGGTTTGTTTCATGGTATGTCCTTGTTTAGCAGTTGTCAGGAACCAGGATTTATTTGCTGGTCTCTTCACTGGGGTCTGCCAGTAGTCTGGGCGCTTGATTCCGTGTCTCGGAGAAAAACAAACAGAAGCAGCGGCAGACGGTTGCACTGTACGACCGATACTGAAGTATGTGGTTATATTGGTGCTACAGTGGCCCGGTACCCTAACTAGGACAGCCTAACTAGGGTGAATTTAACTTTGTCTGTGTCTAACAGGGGGACTCTGTGATAAACTGGACTTTATAATTGACACTGCATCAAAATCAAGTGAAATGAGGGTCTAGGACTTTAGCAAAAAGCCAGAGAAAACAGATAGGTTTTAAACACTGAGACTCTATTGGAGAAGGATCTGCTCCCAGCTGTGACCTTCTGCACTTTTGGTACCAGTAGTGACCCCGCACTCATTGATCGAAGGGGTTGTGGCGGTTCGTAAAGAACCAAAAATTCACTCAGGTACTGTGGGGCGAGACCATTTAGAGCTTTATTGGTTAAAAGTAGGATTTTGTAGTCAATCCTAAATTTGATGGGTAACCAGTGCAGTGATTGTAAGACTGGGGTGATGTGGTCAAATTTCCTGGTTCTAGTTAGAACTCTGGCTGCAGCATTCTGTAAGAGCTGGAGTTTACTCATGCACCTACTAGAGCATCCAGACAATAATGCATTGCAGTAATCTAACCTTGATGTAATAAATGCATCCAACTTTTCTGCATCATGCATTGAAATGATATTTCTTATTTTTGCAATATTTCTAAGGTGAAAGAATGCTATCCTAGTGACATTATCTATGTGCGAATTGAATGAGAGACGTGCATCAATGATGACACCTAGATCCTTCACTTCAATACTCGGTGAGATAGAAAGGCTATCCAGGGTTATTGTGTAGTCAGCCAGTTTATGCCTGGCTGCTTGAGGCCCGATTACAAGCGCTTCTGTCTTGTCAGGGTTTAACAGGAGAAAGTTGGTGACATCCACTGTCTAATGTCCTTCAGACAATTCTCTATATTGTTCAGCTGCTGCCTCTGATCTGGCATTGCTGACAGATACAGCTGTGTGTCGTCAGCGTAGCAATGAAAGCTAATACCGTGTTTGCGGATGGCGTCGCCTAAAGGTAACATGTATAGAGAAAAAAGTAACGGGCCTAGGACAGAACCTTGTGGAACACCAAACTCTACTTTACTATGTGAAGACGAAACACCATTGATGTCCACAAACTGATATCGGTTGGTCAAATATGATCTGAACCATTCAAGGGCTGTTCCCTTAATCCCAATGACATTCTCTAACCTGGCAAGGAGAATAGCGTGATCAATAGTGTCAAACGCTGCACTCAGATCAAGCAGGACAAGCAGCGAGATGCGTCCCATCATGATTGCTTGTAGGTAATCTTGCACAAAGGCTGGTATTTTGTAGGATTATTTTCAGGTGTTTGATCAATCAACTATACCAAATTATACACTGGTCATATACTGAAACGAACACATCTGAAAAGGAGGCTTAAAACATAGGGATAGATGGCAGCAGGTTCTCACGACTCAAATTTGAAATATTTGTCTGTAGCAGAAGGCAGTTTAATCACCAAAGACCAAGTGGGTGTCTTCTATAGTTGTTTCTGCGTCAAGCTATCTACCCAATCATAATAGTACAAGTACCTGGTAGAACAGACAAAATGACACTTTCTTATAGTTAAACCCATTTCATAATTAAAACAATCTTATCTTATTATTACAAAAAAAGAAAAATCATTTTCTCCCAGCCATTTGCTCACCCATCAGAAATATCTTGAATTCTAATCAATGCCACTATTACATATTTTGGCACAACCAGATGAGATATAACAGTATTTAATAATGTGATTAAATAAGAGAAAATAACATCTCATCTTCTTTTATCCCATTAATGACAAACATTAAAATTTTCACTTTTGGAAGCATTCTTAACTTATATCATTTTTCACACCTTCCTAAAAGATAATTAACTACAGACTTGCAGCTCTTGTCTGGGAGTATTTGGAGCCAGTTCAAGAATAATAATAATGCCTAGTGGCTTATTATAAAGGGACATGGTAATGCTGGATTCCTAACTGTCAGTTTACCTATTTGACCTGTACTGTTTTACAGCAGGATCTTCTTTCTGCACCACGATGGCTGTTGTTTTCCAAAAGAACTTCTCCGTCATTGACGCCAACTCTAGCCCAGACCTCAGTGCTAATGAATTGAACTCTTCATTAATCTGTGCTCTTAGTGATCAGGTCTACTTCATGCAGTCTGTGGAAATCCTAACTGCTCTTCTAGGATTCCCAGCCAACCTGAGGTTGTTGTGGATCCTGCTGTGGGCCCGGGTGGAGCGGTCGACCTCTGACCTCTATACTGGCAGCCTAGCCGTCATGGATGCAATGTACTGTGTGTGTCTCCCAATTGACGTAATATTGTATTATTTTCCTACTAGTAGCATTGACCCAATACTCATCTCAGCAGGATTTTTTCTTTACCTGAATGAGTTGGGCGTGCCGCCTCTCCTGGCCTGTATCTGTTTGGACCGTTACATAGCGGTCCTGCACCCGACTACCTTCATGCGTCTCCGTGACAACAAGCTAAGAATTCTCAACACTTTGGTCATTTGGTCCTGTGCTCTGTCCTACTCTTTGTTTGTCTGCCTAGATCAATTTCAAAATGTGAGCAATTACATAATTTTCACAGTTTTCATTTTTTGCTTCCTCCTCATCATCTTCTGCAACCTGTCGCTGCTCAAAGCCCTGATGGACTCTGGCCCCGTGGCCCGCGACAGCATGCACCCTGTGAAGAACAGAGCCTTCATCACTGTGCTTATCATCTTCATAATCATCACTGTTGCCTCCCTCCCTGCTGTAATCTTATATATTTTGATCATGTTTATGATTAATTTTGACAATATGACTATTTACGCCTGTGTGTTTCCTGCATGCATTGTCTTGCACGTCCTCAGAAGTGCCCTTCAACCCCTCTTCTTCCTCTACCGTGCCAGAAAGCTGCCCTTCATGTCCTCCACAAACCCCAACTCAGTCTCTTGCTGAAAAAAGCTGAGGAAAATATAGCTGTCAATAAAAAAAAAAACCTATATTGCAGTTCATTAATCTTAATAAAAAATTTAACTGAGACAAATGTGGAAAAAAGGCACAGGCCATTATGTAATGCTCATGCAGTTATCTTATATATTTAAAATGAATTGCAGTGATTAACATTTATTTCTGTCAGCTCTAAAATAAGCCTATAAATCTATACACCAAAGTGGTAATTCTGTTAAAATCTAAATGTAAGATGATTGTGTTGTTCTTCTATATCTTATGTGTAAACTTTATTATGAGTACTCAATATTATTTAAGAGAAGATAAAACTGTATTAAATCCTCAAGTACAAAATTAGCTTATATTCTCCTATAAAACATACTTTTCGAATAGAACAGTATGGTTTATGTACCATGCAATAAAAAAAAACTATTGAAACACAAATAAAGTCTGTTTGTGTGTTATTACTGAAAAATCAAATGGCTTCAATAAAAGTTAATATAGACACTGGTGTCGATATCACAGTGATGTCCAAGAACACTTACTGCAGCTTGCCAAAGTGAAGTGATTGTCACTGTGATACACAGCACAGCACACAGTGACACAACAAAATGTGTCCTCTGCTTTTAACCATCCCCCTTGGTGAGCAGTGGGCAGCCATGACAGGCGCCCGGGGAGCAGTGTGTGGGGACGGCGCTTTACTCAGTGGCACCTTGGCAGATCTGGATTCGAACCGGCAACCTTCTAATTATGGGGCCACTTCCTTAACCGCTAGGCCACCACTGCTCATTTCTAGCCACATGCGAGCAGAACAGAACAGAGCAGAACAGGTGCATGCCAAATGGGTTGTGGTACGGAGAGTGGACGATATCAGCACCCACATCTGATATGGGGTGATATGGGGCTACTGAATAGTGAGCCGGATGAAAAACCTTAAGGCACAGCTGATCCACACAGAATGGTCTTCCCCATGTTACCAAAGGAAATAATGGAAATGTTGGAATATTTGTGGATTTAAAGAGACTCAATGAAGCAGTGAAGCATGAGAGGTTACTCCTACCGACCCCTGGAGAACATTGTAAAGGTATTTTTAACTTTAGATGCTTCCAGTGGATTTTGGCAGATTCCTCTGGATGTCAGCAGTAGTAAACAGGCCACGTTCATCAAGGCATATGTGTCAAGGTATATGTGAAGGCTGTGATGACGAGCAGGCCAATGTCAGCTCAGAGACTGGATGAAGACATCAGGGAGGCCACACGCAAAGATGTAGATCTCCAGAAGTGTCATTCATTTCATCCGGACAGGCTGGCCTAGGAGAATAGCAGAATCACAATCCCTGTGAGGATTCTACTCCTCTGTCTGAGTCCAGTGGCCTTATATTGTACCAAGACAGAATCGGTATTCCAGTCACACAAGGAGCTTCAATATTACAACGAATACACGAGGGTCACTAAGGGCCATTTGCGTAAAGTCGCCACCCAGCGTGTACAGTAGTGTCTTCAGCTCGCTCTATTAAAACAAGAGATCCTAAAAGAAACATTAAGATTAATAACAAAACTGATAATATGCTGACCCTGTGTCTGTTCCCCGAGCTGGGCGGAGTTCAAATCCCGATCTGCCAAGGTGCCACTGAGGTGACACTGAGTAAAGCACCATCCCCACACACTGCTCCCTGGGAGCCTGTCATGGCTGCCCACTGCTCACCAAGGGTGATGGTTAAAAGCAGAGGACAAATTTCACTGTGTGCACCGCGTGCTGTTGTGTATCACAAGTGACTATCACTTCACTTTATCTTAAGGTTTCACTGAGGTGCCTTCATTTTCTTTTTCACAGGTCACATTTTGTGTGCTGTGCTGCAGTGTCTCACAATGACAATCAGAAAATATAATAAGACAAAATATAATAAGACTTACTAATAAAGGTGGTCACATCGATCTTGTACATTTAGTTTAAATATAGAAGATATAGTCACTCTTCAGCAGTCTGAAATAATCTCAGTTAATTTCCTTATTGCTTTTAAAATATGTATTATTATTAACACAATTAACTCCCCTCGTTATAGAGACAAACAGTCATTTACATCATATACAGCGCAGAGGTTTATTAATACCCGATTTATCACTGATGATCAACTCGCCATCGACCAATCGACCAAACATCTAGAATTAACAATGTGTAGTACGTTAGATAATGTTGCTCCCCTCAAACGCAAGATAGTCAGAGATAAACATTTAATATCTTGATATAATGATCACACACGCTCGCTTAAGAAGACCATCCAGAAATTAGAACATAAATGCCGTTGAAGTAGATTGAACGTATTTCAAATAGCATGGAAGGAGAGCCTCCATAACTATAGGAATGGCTCGTGGCTCGATCGATATATCTCTCCTCATTAATAGACAAGAACAAAAATGATCCCAGATTCCAGTTTAATACTGTGATCTTAATCAAAGTCAGCTTTTGAAATATAAACGAAAGGTTGGATATCGGTCTATATCAAACATTTTCGAAAAATTCCTAGACAGTAACAACATTCATAAAGTATATCAATCTGGATTTAGACCTCGTGTAGTTCAGATCATATCTGACTGATCAGTATCAGTTTGTGGACATCAATGGTGATTTGTCTTCACATAGTAAAATAGACTTTGGTGTTCCACAAGGTTCCGTCCTAGGTCGGACACCTAACACAGTTTCAGTCATAGACTACATATTTTTGTAATTAACAAGCCTACAAATGTGTATCTCCATTTACCATATGTGTCATGCCTAAAGGGTGAAGAATGCACAGCAGTCGAACATTCTTCAAGGAAACAATTCTATTTAATAACAGCAAAAAATAGTCTCGAGGGACAAGGAGAGAACAAAATCAAGCCCTAAGGTGTATGTCTGAGCCACAGGAACTAACACTTCCCAAACTCCAGGTAAGAGCCAGTGTCCACTTCAATGTGGCAGCAAAGTGTGTGTGGTTTTAGTGACATATTTGTGCAACTGTGGCCCGGTACCCTAACTAGGACAGCCTAACTAAGGTTAATTTAACACTGTCTATGTTTGACTAGGTGATTATAATTAAGTGGGCTTAGTGGCTGACACTGGGGCAGTGGTGGCGTAGCGGTTAAGGAAGTGGTTAATCAGAAGGTTGCCGGTTTGAATCCTGATCCGCCAAAAGTGCCACTGAGGTGCCACTGAGCAAAGCACCGTCCCCACACACTGCTCCCCGGGCGCCTGTCATGGCTGCCTACTGCTGCAGTGTATCAGTGACAATCACCTTCAGTTCACTTTATAATCAGGTGTATGTGCACCTGCTGTCACGTCACAGTATTTCTATTTTTTTTTTACATATGGCTTGATTTTCACGTTTTACGTATGGTTTGTTGTGTAAACCACAGTCAGTTATGCATGTGTTCGAGGCGGAGTTCATTGTGCGGAGCGTTTGTTCTGTGAGGTTTTCGTTAAGCGGGGTACCAATGGTCAGGATTTTTTTTTCTGGCACGCGGTTGGTCACAACAAAAAGAAAAAAAAAAAGATTTACACGCCATTTGACCACCAAGAGTGACTGGTCCTGGCTTTCATGTCCTTCAGCTTGTCCTGCTTCTCTATATCATTGTTGTTGCTGTGTGTCAGTCACCTCTCTACCCTAGATGGGGACGTGACAGTTGCAAATGCATGGATGTTCTGTTTTGCATGTGTGTAAGAGTGTGTAACTCTGTTTAACTCGGTTGAATGTATTCTAGTGAGACCCTGATTAATGAAGCAAAAGTAAGGTTGTTAGTGAGGACCTACCTTGATGAGTGCTCTGACAAATGCATGGATGTTCTGTTTTGCATGTGTGTAAGAGTGAATGTGGAACTCACGCAAACCTGTCTCACACACACGTGTCCTGAGGTGAGCTGAGACTCGTTTTTAATAAAATGATGGACGGTATGTGGTATGTGCGTGTCGTGTCGGTATATAAGTCTCTCTGAGTTTGGATCAGATGCACTTTTCTAACAGGACGACTAGAGAAGTCCAGCACACAGGTGAGTAACGCACAGCACCTTATACGCATGTACAATGAGATTAAAAGCTACTCCTTCAGAACAGACATGTATGTAGAAAATATGGTTGTACAAAAACACAAAATACAATAATGTGTCAAAGTGACAAGCAACAGCACAATATACATATGGACAGAATAAATACCTGAGAAGAGTATCTGTGTGGGCTGCACATTATGGCACATTAGATTAATGCACATTGTTTTCAAAGTATTCACAGTTACAATGAACGTGTAGTGAGTAGTGGACATTGTACAGTGAGAATAATGATATTGTACAGTATAAAGATATTGCACAGTTTTTCATTTCTAAATAAATATGAATAGTTATATTGCGTGGCTGGAGAGTGAAAGGATGTTCAGGGGTTTGGGCTTAAGACTGTGTAGTCAGTGCATGTATGAGTAATTAAGGCTTTTGGGAAAAAAGCTGTTCTTGAGTCAGTTTGTCCTTGCACCTTGTGATGCACCTGTACAGAGTCAGATTCAGTCAGAAAACCTGCTGCTGCTGACAGAAACATGGAGGTGTAAGCCTATGACAGGAGGGGTAAGGACCAGGAAAAACAGGGAGTTCCAGAACTGAACTCAGGACAGCTGGCTGATATTCAACAACTCCAATGATATACAGAAGCAGAACAAGCTCGAAGGACCTGAAAACCAGGATCAGTCACATGGTGTTGGGAAATTTGGACGAAAGCATGAAAAAAGCCTCCAGAGAGTAATTGGTATGGAAGATTTTAAGCACAAATATATCTCTACACAAACAAATCACTCGGTTTAACTCGGTTGAATGTATTCTAGTGAGACCCTGATTAATGAAGCAAAAATGAGGTTGTTTGTGAAGACCCGCCTTGATGAGTGCTCTGACAGTTTGCAAAACAATTTGCAATTCAGTGGTTTGTTATTCTATTTATTATTTTAAAAAATGTAAGTAAAAAAAGATTGCATCAGCACTTTGCACATTGAATTGCCAATTGCAAAATGTAAAATCAAATTACTTGCTCAGATTGAATATTGAATTTACAATTGCATGCTCTGGTTGAATATTGCATTGCCAATTGTCAAATGAATTGCCAATTTGAATATTTTTGCTTAGAATCGTTTATAGAAGCAAAGACAGGTGAGAGAAAAAAAACAGTGTATAGTCTAGAAAAAAAATTTAACTTTGCTAATTTTGTAAGTTTTCCCCATAACAAAGAAATAATCAGTCTATTTCAATGGTAGGGTAACACCCTGTGGCCGTCACAGCAGGTGCACAAACACCTGATTATGGAGTCCTGATCCATACCAGCTGACACCAAATAGGCTTAATGGACTCTTAAAACTCAAGAAGCAAAACTAAGATATTGCTGCCACATTAATGTGGACACGAGCACTTACCATTGTGTCAGTCCATGTCATCTCAGATAGACTCCTTAAGGATTGTTTTTGTTCTCCCTTGTTTTTGACCTTCATTAAATTCCTTTTAGTCACAATGTCCACAATGTCTTTCAAGATATCATGGGGAGGTGAGACATTTGTCCTCTCTAGGGTAACCACAGGGGTTCCACAAGGCTCTGTTGTTGGCCCCCTTCTATTCTCAATATACACTCACTCACTTGGTCACATTGTCCAATCACATGGCTTTTCTTATCAATTCTTATGCTGATGACACCCAGCTCTATTTGTCTTTTCTACCAGAAGATTTCACTATTGCGACAAAATCTCGGCCTGTCTCTCGTACATATCGGCATGGATGTCTGAGCGACACCTCCAACTGAACCTAACCAAAACTGAGATTCTGATCTTTCCGGGCAACAACTCCCCTCAGCAAAAACTCTTAATTCAAATTGGCTCATTAGTGTTAACACCCACAGTGTCTGCAAAAAGCCTTGGAGGTTGGATTAATGACAAACTGAGTCTGAACCATCATGTTGCTGCGATCTCCAGATCTTGCAGGTTCACTTTACAACAGTCGCAAGATTAGGCCTTTTCTTTCACAACAGGCTACGCAGCTCCTCGTCCAGGCAATGGTCATCTCTAAACTCGACTATTGTAACTCTCTCCTGGCTGGAGCCTCTGCAGTCACCATAAAACCACTCCAGATGGTCCAAAATATGGCAGCCGGCCTCATCTTCAATCAGCCGAAATACACCCATGTTACACCTCTTCTCACCTCTCTCCACTGGCTCCCGGTAGCTGCTCGCATCGAGTTTAAATCCTTGATGCTCCTCTACAGGGCTGTAAAAGGAAGTGCACCCTCTTATATAAACACACTACTAGCCACCTACACTCCTGCGTGCCCTCTCAGATCTGCAAATGAAACTGCAAATGAGACTAAAAATTCCCTCTTCACGGGGTCTCGGATCCCAATCGACTCTGTTCTCCATGTTGTCCCTGGCTGGTGGAACAACTTGCCCTGCTCCATTCGACTAGCCGAGACAATGACCACCTTTAAGAAGCAGTTGAAAACCCAAATGTTCAGACGGATATAACTCTAACACATGCACACACACTGAACAAAATAATTAAAAAAAAAATCGTCTAGCACTTAACAATTCCCCTGCATGTTCTATTCTTGACAAGTTAGGTCTTTTCAGGGATCTTAGTTTTTAACTTAAAATCTATAGAAATCGAATAAGAATTGCTGGTGTCTTCCTCTTGTAAGTCACTTTGGATAAAAGCATCTACTAAGTAAAGTCAAGTAAATGTCCTCCTGCTGCGCATTCTTGCAGCCCTCGGGCTTGACAGAATGTGGCAGCCCCAAAACGCACAGAAGAGAACCCCAGCATTCCTCCGGTGAGGATATGGGCAGGCTCCAGCCGGAATGACCAGAGTACTGCCCATGGTACTGCCCTGGCTAGAGGGTGTAAGCAGGGTGGACAATCCAAGAACTCCCGATGAGATCTACAACACCTGGAAGTGGCACAATCTGCAGGTGAGTGGGCAGAGCTATGAGGAGACCAACGACAGGGCAAGGATTTGACGTGGACGTTCCACCGTGTTCGCGATGTTGGATGAGGACCTCTGTGTGCTGCTGCGAAGTCTCCCTGTCAATCCGGACACTGCGGTCATGACACACCATCAGCAGTCTCCCGCGCCCACTCCCCGTGCGTCAACCACTCCGAGCAGGCTGGTAGAGCTTTTTCCAGGTGTCCTTCACACACGCATATTGACTCCACCAGTGGGTAAAAAAAGCCAAATTCTGTATATTTCATGGCAAGTCATATATCATAACCAGACCGAACATACCAACAAGATATACTGCACCAGCAAGTTCATTTACCTTTGAAAATCTGTAAATATCCAGCAGTGCCATCATCTTACGACTGGTAGAAACTAGTGGGACCCAGGTACACCCTTCTACTTGTCTGGCCTGAAGTGGTTTCAGACTCCAACATGGGAACAAGTACAAGTGTCTGTGTGAACTATGAAAACAAAGGAATATCGGTGCAGGGAAATGGCAGCAGGTACCCAGGACTGATGAGTGAAAATTTTAAATATCTGTATGTAGAAGAAAGGGAGTTTGTTCATGAAAGGCCTGGATTGTGGAACAACAATGAGTGTATCATGAAACGGTGTCGCATGCTGGAGATTCCTTTAAGAGTTTGGGGCTACATTTCAGCAAATGAAGCTGGAGATTAGGTCAAGATTAATGGCGTTCTCAATGTTGAGAAATACGGGTAGATAGTTTTTCATTGTTGTGTTTGCAGACATTGAAACTGAGAACATCCCAGCCTGTAGGGGGTGTATGAGGAAAGGAAAAGGGAATTTAAAGTTGTCATGATCCGGACCGGCAGGGGTTACTCCAGATCCGGAGTTTGGACCGGAGTTTCATGTTCGTCTCGTGTGATGTTCCCTGATCGTGTTCACCTGGTGTCTATTTATATAATTGTATAAAACTATCCTGTTCGTGTCTGTTCGCCGTCGGGTCATTGTGCGTGTTTATGTTCCCTTGTCTCGTGTAGTCTGTATTAAACCCGTCATGTGAAATCGTGTGAATGCGTCCTCCTTCATCGCCATGTTCAGTCCACCAGTGACAAAAGTGAAAGAATAGAGGAATAGAATAAAGACCAAGAACGTGGTTATGACTGTTCGTCTGTCTCTCGTGTGATTTGGTTAAGACACCAACATCATAATGTTGCAACACCATCAGAAAGACACATAACTGGTCCTAAATAGAGCAGGACAACTAGTCTAAACATACATTGTATAGAAGAACAAGGATGTTTGAAAGTGATGATACGACGCTGATCTCAACATCATATAGTCTGTCTGGGATTATATGAAGAGACAGAAGGTTCTGAGGAAACCTGTGGTCAATCCTCCAAAATGATTGGAACAATTTATTAGAGTTCCTTCAAAAACTATGTGAAGATAGAACAATTGATGTTTTCAAGGCAAATTTTAATGATTAAATTTAGCTTAAATTTACATTTGTCTTCTGTTTAATCATTGTATTTTGACAATTAATGAAAAATAAAAATATTAACACTTAATTTTGAAAGCATATTTAGGTTAATTAGGTTATAGCATTTCTCACACATGCCTAAATGATAATTAACTACGGGATTAATATGTATTTTTTATCCCAGCAGGATCTACATTTTCTCTGCACCACGATGGCTGATTTTTCCCCAAAAACCGTCTCCATCATCGATGCCAACTCTATCCCAGCCCTTCCCGGTGCTGATAACTCCTCATTAGACAGCTGTGCTTTTAGTAATGATATGGAATACTTCAAGAACTCCATAGAAATATTATCTGGTTTTCTGGGATTCCCAGCCAACCTGAGGGTGTTGTGGATCCTTCTGTGGGCCCGGATGGAGCAGTCGACCTCTGACCTCTATACTGGCAGCCTAGCCTTCATGGATGCAATGAACTGCTTAATTCTCCCAATTCATGTAATAATAGATAATTTTGAGACTGTCAGTGACTCAACTTTCATTTTTTTAGATTTTTTTTACTACCTGAATGAGTTGGGCATGCCACCTCTCCTGGCCTGTATCTGTTTGGACCGTTACGTAGCGGTCCTGCACCCGACCACCTTCATGCGTCTCCGTGACAACAAGCTAAGGATCCTCACCACCGTGGTGATATGGTCCTGTGCTCTGTCCTACGCTATAGTTATCTTAACAGATGACAGTGTAAATGTGAAGAATTACATCGCTTTCACAGTTTTCATTGTTTGCTTCCTCCTCATCATCTTCTGCAACCTGTCGCTACTCAAAGCCCTGATGGACTCTGGCCCCGTGGCCCGTGACAGCATGCACCCTGTGAAGAAGAGAGCCTTCATCACTGTGCTCATCATCTTCATAATAATCACTGTCAGCTTCCTCCCTGATGTAATCTTATATATTTCTAACATGTTTATTATTTATTTTGACAATTTAACTATTGACCCCTGTGTGTTACCTGCATGCATGGCCTTATTTGTCCTCAGAAGTGCCCTTCAACCCCTCTTCTTCCTCTACCGTGCCAGAAAGCTGCCCTTCATGTCCTCCACCAACTCCAACATTGTCTGTTGCTCTGGAAGTTAAAAAAAAAAATCACAAACTTTGGAATTAGTTAATTATGATTAAATCTTAATTTTAAATCTTGTGGTTCAGGCCTCAATGTTATGTTCATGTAGTTGTCTTTTATATTTAAAATAAATATTGCAGTGATTAACATTTTAATTCTGTCAGCTCTAAAATAAGCTTAAACAAAACCACCACAGTGATAACCCTGTTGAAATCTACTTGCACGTCTCTTGAGTTTTCCTTCATTTGTTATGTGTAAACTTTATTAATGAGTCTTCAACTCTGCTTTAAAATTTAAGATAAGATTAGATAAGGTGAAGAATTTAGTCCCACAAGTTGTCAGGCGGGGATTACGGAGCAGGTTGACAAGCCAAACGTAGTGAGATACAGTACAGCCCAAGTGGGATCATTTACAGCATTTACATTTACAGCATTTACCAGACGCCCTTATCCAGAGCGACTTACAATCAGTAGTTACAGGGACAGTCCCTCCCTGGAGACACTCAGGGTTAAGTGTCTTGCTCAGGGACACAATGGTAGTAAGTGGAGTTTGACACTGGGTCTTCTGGTTAATTGATGAGTGTGTTACCCGCTAGGCTACTACCACCCTATCAGTGTTAACGCTTACGTGAGCACGTCGCACGCAGGGGAAAATGAACGAGGGACAGGAGGTGAAGATTGAAAACGGATCATTGCGACGTCGTAGAGAAACGTGAGCCGAGTGACTGAGCACCGAGCGCCTGGACGGCGCTGATTAAATAGTCTCGAGACACAAGTGGGAAATTATCTTCTTATATTAAACTTCTTTTATTATATTATAAGATAATTTGTCTTATTTCATGTGATTTGATCTTAAACTGTTAAACATAGTTTAATAAAGTCCACATTATTATAAAAAAGTACAATGCTATAAAAAATTGAAACACAAATAACACACTACTTGTGTGTTAATGTTTACTTCTTACTAAACGTATAAAATTTTTTCATCATTATGATGATTTATTGTGCTGTTTTCCTCGCTTCCTGTAACATGTTGCATGTTTTTAGTGAAAAGACATGGTGTTGCTACTCCACAACAAATTGGCAACGTGGATTTTTGATTTTTTTTATAGAGATTATGAAAAACTTTTGAATTAAAAGTGAAGTGATAGTCATTGTGAAACACTGCAGCACATCACACAGTGACACAATGAAATGTGTCCTCTACTTTTAACCATCACACTTGGTGAGCAAAGGGAAGCCATGACAGACACACAGAGAGCAGTGTGTGGGTACGGTGCTTTATTCAGGCTCCTTGGCAGATCAGGATTCGAACCGGCAACCTTCAAGCTAAGCCACCACTGCCCATTTCTAGCCACATCTGAGCATAACAGAACAGAGCAGAACAGGTGCATTCCAAATGGGTTGTGGTACGGAGAGTGGATGATATCAGCACCCACATCTCTGGTGATATGGGGCTACTGAATAGTGAGCCGGATGAAAAACCTTAAGGCACAGCTGATCCAGGCAGAGCGCCCCTCCCCATTTTACCAAAGGTGGAAGAGGAACTAAATCGTATGAAGTCACTTTGAATTATCGAGGAGGTCACTGAGCCCACAGACTGGCGTGCTCTCATGGTGCCAGTGATCAAAAAGAAAGTATAAATCAGAATATTTGTGGATTTAAAGAGACTGAAGCGGTGAAGCATGAAAGGTTCATCCAACCAACCCTGGAGAACATTGTAAAGGTATTTTAAACTTTAGATGCTTCCAGTGGATTTTGGCAGATTCCTCTGGATGTCAGAAGTAGTAAACAGGCCACGTTCATCAAGGCATATGTGTCAAGGTATATGTGAAGGCTGTGATGACGAGCAGGCCAATGTCAGCTCAGAGACTGGATGACGACATCACTGGTCAGGACTTTTTTCCTTCTGGCACGTGGTTGGTCTCGACTAGCGATTAAAAAGTGTCATCTATCCGCATCTTTTCATGTCTGTCTGCACAGTTAAATTAGCATTTAGCTAGTACCTGTCACTGCGCTAAAAAACTGTCACGACTACGGACTTACGGGGGAAGGAAGAGCAGCGGTGTGACATGCTGGGAACGGGTTTTTATTATAAAGTAAACAATAAACAAATCAACAATGGCTTGGTGGCCACGAACGGGAAATAACGGGGAATCAACATAAACTAGCCCGCAGGCGTGGGGCGATTGCCAGAACTCAAAAATACACATTCACATACGTGGACTAAGGTTCACAAAAATGTCGTCCCTTCCGAAGCGGCGGAAATGTCCAGCTTTTATGCACTGTCAGCATTGGCCACCGGTGATGAGCCCAGCTGCAGTCAATCCTGACAGAGCCCCCCCTCCAAGGGCTTCGTCCTCGGAGCCCCAGCAGTACCATCAGTGGAGGCGGCGGGGAGGACGGCGGCAACCACAGGGCTCCTGCCCTGCTGTATCCTGTTGCCCTGCTGTATCCCGGTCCCTCGGGCTGGCTCCCCGGGGCGGTCAGGCGTGGCGGCCACGGACCCTCAGGCTGGCTCCCCGGCGAGGTCAGGCGTGGCGGCCCCAGACCCTTCGGGCTGGCTCCCCGGCGTGGTCAGGCGTGGCGGCTCCGGACCCTCGGACCTGCGCACAAAAATTGCGTCTTTCCCTGCACTGCGCAGGGAGGTGGCCCCGGAGCCTCCGGCGACCATTCCAGGCACCCCAGGCTGGTGCCTTCTGGGACCATGCAGCCCCTCTCGCTCGGCTGGACTTAGGGGTACCTTGGGGCTTGTCCACTCGTCTTGGACCAGTGCAGTCAGGTTAGGAACTCCCTCCCTGGGGTTCGGCTCTGCTGCTGGGTCGCCATTTGGTGGACACAAAGAGGGGAACACAACTACTACGCACACACACACAGAAGAGACAAACCGAAGAGAGGGTCGTCTGGCTCCCTCTCTGGGGTCTCCGGGACCTCCTCAGGGGGCACAGCCAGGATCTCGGGAGGTGCAACCTTCTCATCACCCACCAGTGCTGGGTCTTCTTGCATCCTGACTGGCGCTGGATGTGGTGGAGGGGCAGAGTTCGATCCCTGGCTCAGGCTCTGGCCGATCAAACTCCACCCTCAGTCTCTGCAGAAAGTCCCGAAAACTCCTTTTGTCTGTCTCTCCCTGCTGCCAGAGGGCTGCGCCCCAGCCCCATGCTGACCCAGTCAGACACGCGAGGATGGTGGTGATCTCATCAGTGTCTGCTGCCCCACTGAAGGGTCCCGGGACCATTGGGCTGTCCCACACAGGGCTGAGCTTGTTGGTGGAGATGGTGGTGGGCATGTGGCATGGGGGGAGGTGGACGTCTTCTCCAGCATGCGGGGGCGCTGGTGATGCGCTGCCGTTCAACGTCCGGGCAGAGGGAAGGCAGGTCGGCGACTGGAGGGTGCGATCAACTCCCATGGGCAGTACTCTGGCTATTCGGGCTGGAGCCTGCCCACCTCCTCGCTGGAGGGACGGCACCGTTGTCGCTTCTAACCCCCGTTGGAAGTGACGTGAGTCCCCATGGACCTTGTGACGATCGCTGACTGGCGCGATGGGCAGAGCCCAACTCGCGTCTCCAGTGCTTTTGGCGTCCTCGTCTGTGTCGTCCCAGTCCACGGGGAGCCTTGCCAGCAGAGCGCAGAGTTCCTGGCTCGACATTGGCAAAGATCGTAGGGGTCACATCCTATGCGCTTGCTGCCCACGTCACGTCTTCGCTCCGGCCACTCACCCGCCAACGTTGTCGCTTACGGGTTTCGCGGATTTTCCCGTGGGTGACGTAATCACGCGGCGCCGCGTACCATGGCTTATCGGGGAGAAAGCGCTCAACCACAACGGGTGTGGGGTCTCTCTCCCGGCATCCGCGTTCGTCGCGCCAGGCTGCATCCTTCGCGGCGGTTCTTGTCCTCTGCCTTTTTCTTCAGTGCTTTTGTCGGGGGGGACGACATTCTGTCACGACTACGGACTTACGGGGGAAGGAAGCGCAGAGGTGTGACATGCACACATTCACATTCGTGCACTAAGGTCCACTAAAATGTCGTCCCTTCCGAAGGGGTAGAAATGTCCGGCTTTTATGTGCCGTCAGGTTTGGCCACCGGTGATGAGCCCAGCTGCAGTAAATCCTGACAAAAACATACAGCAAATAGCAAAAGTTTGGTAGGTCAAAAGGTCAAATGCACACAAGAGTCCTATAAGAAAGGCAACAAACATTAAGACTGCCCTCTCACAACAAAATGAAAAAAATTAAGATTTACATTTGACCACCAAGAGTGAGTGGTCCTGGTTTTCATGTCCTTCAGCTTGTCCTGCTTCTCTATATCATCGTTGTTGCTGAGTGTCAGTCACCTCTCTACCCTAGATGGGGACGTGACAGTTACAAATTCATGGATGTTCTGTTTTGCATGTGTGTAAGAGTGAATATGAAACTCACGCAAACCTGTCTCACACACACCTGTCCTGAGGTGAACTGAGACTCGTTTTTAATAAAATGATGGACGGTATGTGGTGTGCGTGTGGTGTCGGTATATAAGTCTCTCTGAGTTTGGATCAGATGCACTTTTCTAACAGGACGAGTAGAGAAGTCCAGCACACATGTGAGTAACGCACAGCACCTTATTCTTTCTTTTTGTAAATAGATTCAACTATAGAACAGAAAATAATTGTCTTTTATTGTCACTACACGCATGTACAATGAGATTAAAAGCTACTCCTTCAGAACAGACATGTATGTAGAAAATATGGTTGTACAAAAACACAAAATACAATAATGTGTCAAAGTGACAAGCGACAGCACAATATACATATGGGCAGAATAAATACCTGAGAAGAGTATCTGTGTGGGCTGGACATTATGGCACATTAGATTAATGCACATTGTTTTCAGAGTATTCACAGTTACAATGAACGTGTAGTGAGTAGTGGACGTTGGACAGTGATAATAATGATATTGTACAGTATAAAGATATTGCACAGTTTTTCCTTTCTAAATAAATATGAATAGTTATATTGCGTGGCTGGAGGGTAAAAGGAAGTTCAGGGGTTTGGGCTTAAGACTGTGTAGTCAGTGAATGTATGAGTAATTAAGGCTTTTGGGAAAAAAGCTGTTCTTGAGTCAGTTTGTCCTTGCACCTTGTGATGCACCTGTACAGAGTCAGATTCAGTCAGAAAACCTGCTGCTGCCGACAGAAACATGGAGGTGTAAGCCTATGACAGGAGGGGTAAGGACCAGGGAAAACAGGGAGTTCCAGAACTGAACTCAGGAAATTTACATTTACGGCATTTATTCGACGCCGTTATCCAGAGCGACTTACAATCAGTAGTTGCAGGGGACAGTCCCCCTGGAGCAACTTAGGGTTAAGTGTCTTGCTCAGGGACACAATGGTAGTAAAGTGGGATTTGAACCTGGGTCTTCTGGTTCATAGGCCAGTGTGTCACCCACTAGGCTACTACCACCCTAGGTGGCTGATATTCAACATATATAGGGAGTGCAGAATTATTAGGCAAGTTGTATTTTTGAGGAAAAATTTTATTATTGAACAACAACCATGTTCTCAATGAACCCAAAAAACTCATATCAAAGCTGAATGTTTTTGGAAGTAGTTTTTAGTTTGTTTTTATTTTTAGCTATTTTAGGGGGATATCTGTGTGTGCAGGTGACTATTACTGTGCATAATTATTAGGCAACTTAACAAAAAACAAATATATACCCATTTCAATTATTTATTTTTACCAGTGAAACCAATATAACATCTTCACATTCACAAATATACATTTCCGACATTCAAAAACAAAACAAAATAGGCAACCAATATAGCCACCTTTCTTTGCAAGGACACTCAAAAGCCTGCCATGGATTCTGTCAGTGTTTTGATCTGTTCACCATCAACATTGCGTGCAGCAGCAACCACAGCCTCCCAGACACTGTTCAGAGAGGTGTACTGTTTTCCCTCCTTGTAAATCTCACATTTGATGATGGACCACAGGTTCTCAATGGGGTTCAGATCAGGTGAACAAGGAGGCCATGTCATTAGTTTTTCTTCTTTTATACCCTTTCTTGCCAGCCACGCTGTGGAGTACTTGGACGCGTGTGATGGAGCATTGTCCTGCATGAAAATCATGTTTTTCTTGAAGGATGCAGACTTCTTCCTGTACCACTGCTTGAAGAAGGTGTCTTCCAGAAACTGGCAGTAGGACTGGGAGTTGAGCTTGACTCCATCCTCAACCCGAAAAGGCCCCACAAGCTCATCTTTGATGATACCAGCCCAAACCAGTACTCGGACTGGAGCTCTCTGCCCTTTACCAATCCAGCCACAGGCCCATCCATCTGGCCCATCAAGACTCACTCTCATTTCATCAGTCCATAAAACCTTAGAAAAATCAGTCTTGAGATATTTCTTGGCCCAGTCTTGACGTTTCAGCTTGTGTGTCTTGTTCAGTGGTGGTCGCTTTGGTTTTTCCACACGCTTCTTGCGACCCTGTTGACTATTTTGAATGAAATGCTTGATTGTTCGATGATCACGCTTCAGAAGCTTTGCAATTTTACGAGTGCTGCATCCCTCTGCAAGATATCCAACTATTTTTGACTTTTCTGAGCCTGTCAAGTCCTTCTTTTGACCCATTTTGCCAAAGGAAAGGAAGTTGCCTAATAATTATGCACACCTGATATAGGGTGTTGATGTCATTAGACCACACCCCTTCTCATTACAGAGATGCACATCACCTAATATGCTTAATTGGTAGTAGGCTTTCGAGCCTATACAGCTTGGAGTAAGACAACATGCATGAAGAGGATGATGTGGACAAAATACTCATTGGCCTAATAATTCTGCACTCCCTGTATGGTGTTGCGAAATTTGGACGAAAGCATGAAAAAAGCCTCCAGAGAGTAATTGGTATGGAAGATTTTAAGCACAAATATATCTCTACACAAACAAATCACTCGGTTTTACTCGGTTGAATATATTCTAGTGAGACCCTGATTAATGAAGCAAAAGTGAGGTTGTTAGTGAAGACCCGCCTTACATTTTACATTTACATTTACGGCATTTGGCAGACGCCCTTATCCAGAGCGACTTACAACGTGCGTTCAAGTTACCATCGATGAAGAGATCAATTCCGGTTCGCTAGGACCCCAACTATGAATACATCTATTTAATTCACTCTGTTGTAGATTCTGTACACAAAGTTCGACAACAAGAAAATTACAATTTAATCTAAATATTCTTTAAAGAGGAAGGTCTTGATCTGTCGTTTGAAGGTGCTCAGTGACTGAGCTGTTCTGACCTCGAGGGGAAGTTCATTCCACCACCGAGGGGCCAAGACGGAGAAGAGTCTAGATGAATGTTTTCCTTTTACCTTCAGAGATGGAGGGACCAGGCGAGCAGTACTGGAGGCTCGGAGTATACGAGGTGCAGTGCGAGGTGTAATAAGGGCTGTGAGGTAGGATGGTGCTGCTCCATGTTTGGCTTTGTAGGCCAGCATCAGTATTTTGAACCTGATGCGTGCAGCTACTGGGAGCCAGTGGAGGGAACGTAGCAGAGGGGTGGTATGGGAGAATTTGGGAAGGTTGAAGATCAGTCGTGCTGCTGCATTTTGTATGAGTTGAAGAGGTCGGATGGTACATAGTGGTAGACCAGCTAGAAGGGAGTTGCAGTAGTCCAGTCGTGAGATTACTAAGGACTGAACCAGTAGTTGGGTGGCCTGGGTTGACAGATAAGGGCGGATTCGTCTGATATTGTAGAGAAGGAATCTACATGAGCGGGAAAGATTGCTGATGTGAGTTGAGAAGGAGAGTTGGTTGTCTATTGTTAAGCCAAGGTTGCGGGCTGTTGCAGAAGGAGAGAGCTGCGAGTTGTCTAGGTAAATAACAAGATCCTGATGTGGTGAAGAATCTGCTGGAATGAATATTAGTTCAGTTTTGGTGGGATTGAGTTGGAGGTGATGGGCTGCCATCCAAGACGAGATGTCTGTTAGACATGCAGAGATTTTGGAAGCAGCATGAAGATCAGAGGGAGGAAAGGAGAAGAGGAGTTGTGTGTCGTCAGCATAGCAGTGGTAGGATAATCCATGTGAGGAAATGACCTCACCAAGTGATCTCGTGTAGAGGGAGAAAAGGAGAGGACCTAGCACCGAGCCTTGAGGGACACCAGTGGAGAGTCTACGTGAGGTAGAGGTGGATCCTTTCCAAGTCACTTGGTAAGATCGCTCATCAAGGTAGGTCTTGATGAGGCCTTGATGAGCGCTCTGACAGTTTGCAAAACAATTAGCAGTTCAGTGGTTTGTTATTCTATTTCTTATTTAATACATTTAAAGTAAAAAAGAATTGCATCAGCACTTTGCACATTGAATTGCCAATTGCAAAATGTAAAATCAAATTACTTGCTCAGATTGAATATTGAATTTAGAATTGCATGCTCTGGTTGAATATTGCATTGCCAGTTGTCAAATGAATTGCCAATTTGAATATTTTTGCTTAGAATCATTTATAGAAGAAAAGACCAGTGAGACAAAAAACAGTTTATAGTCTAGAAAAAAAATTAAACCCTGCTGATTTTCCCCATAACAAAGAAATAATCAGTCTATTTCAATGGTAGTGTAACGCCCTGTGGCAGTCACAGCAGGTGCACAAACACCTGATTATGGAGTCCTGATCCATACCAGCTGACACCAAATAGGCTTAATGGACTCTTAAAACTCAAGAAGCAAAACTAAGATATTGCTGCCACATTAATGTAGACACGAGCACTTACCATTGTGTTTATGTCAGTCCATGTCATCTCAGATAGACTCCTTAAGGGTTGTTTTTGTTCTCCCTTGTTTTTGACCTTGTGCCATTTCTTTTGTTACTATTCATTAAATTCCTTTTAGTCACAATGTCCACAATGTCTTTCAAGATATCATGGGGAGGTGAGACATCTGTCCTCTCTAGGGTAACCACAGGGGTTCCACAAGGCTCTGTCGTTGGCCCCCTTCTATTCTCAATATACACTCACTCACTTGGTCACATCATCCAATCACATGGCTTTTCTTATCAATTCTTACGCTGATGACACCCAACTCTATTTGTCTTTCCTACCAGAAGATTTCACTATTGCGACAAAATCTCGGCCTGTCTCTCGTACATATCGGCATGGATGTCTGAGCGACACCTCCAACTGAACCTATCCAAAACTGAGATTCTGATATTCCCCGGCAACAACTCCCCTCAGCAAAACCTCTCAATTCAAATTGGCTCGCTAGTGTTAACACCAACAGTGTCTGCCAAAAGCCTTGGAGTTTGGATTGAGAACAAACTGAATCTGAACCATCATTTTGCTGCGATCTCCAGATCCTGCAGGTTCACTCTCTACAACAGTCGCAAGATTAGGCCTTTTCTTTCACAACAGGCTACACAGCTCCTCGTCCAGGCAATGGTCATCTCTAGACTCGACTATTGTAACTCTCTCCTGGCTGGAGCCTCTGCAGTCACCATAAAACCACTCCAGATGGTCCAAAATGTGGCAGCCCCCACCATTTTCAACCAGCCGAACTATCCTGGAGTTGACTGTGGATTTTCTTTCCATGTGCTGACTTTGCTCCTCTAAGGTCTTAAGACAGTTTGGCTCTTGCTGTTCTTTGAGCAGTTAACACACCTCTGCAGTAATCCACAGCTTCTGGGTGAATCTTGTGGTGAGGACTTGATGACTATGATTCCATCAATGGATTTGCTGATATATCTGGAATTGCTGATATATAGCTGATATTTCAACACCACCAGTGGGTAAAAGCCAAATTCTGTAACCAAGGTGGGCTGTGGAAGACTGTTTCAAGTCATATTTCATAACCAGACTGAACACAGCAACAAGATACAAGTTGGTTATACTGCATCATCAAGTATATATCCAGCAGTGCCATCATCTTAGGACTGGTAGAAACCAGTGGGACCCAGGTACACCCTTCTACTTGTCTGGCCTGAAGTGGTCTTCATGGAGGAGTTTTAGACTCCAACATGAGAACAAAGCCAAGTGTTTATGTGAACTATGAAAACAAAGGAATATTGGTGCAGGAAAATGCCAGCAGGTACCCAGGACTGATGATAATTTTTTTTTAAATATCTGTATGTAGAAGAAAAGGAGTTTGTTCATCAAAGGCCTGGAGAGTGGAACAACAATGAGTGTATCATGAAACAGTGTTGCATGCTGGAGATTCCTTTAAGAATCTGGGGCTACATTTCAGCAAATGAAGCTGGAGATTAGGTCAACATTAATGGCGTCCGGGTTTCTCATTGAAACTGAGAACTTCCCAGCCTGTAGGGGGTGTATGAGGAAGGGAAAAGAAAAGGGAATTTGAAGAGACAGAAGAGAAGAACAGAATAAAGACCAAGAACGTGGTTATGACTGTTCGTCTGTCTCACATGTGATTTGGTTGAGACACCAACATCATAATGATGCAACACCATCAGAAAGACATATAACTGGTACTAAATATAGCAGGACAACTAGTCTAAACATATAGAAGAACAAGGATGTTTGAAAGTGATGATATGACGCTGATCTCAACATCATATATTCTGTCTGGGATTATATGAAGAGACAGAAGGTTCTGAGGAAACCTGTGGTCAATCCTCCAAAATATTGGAACAATTTATTAGAGTTCCTTCAAAAACTATGTGAAGATAGAACAATTGATGGCGTCGGCAGCAGCGGAAGTGACGTGGGCAGCGAGCGCAGAACATGCGACCCCCACGATCTTCACCATGCCGAGCCAGGAACTCTGCGTTTGGCTGGCCAGGTTCCTCCAGCCAGGAGATGGGCAGGCTCCAGCTCCAATGGCCAGAGTACTGCCCATGGGAGCTGATCGCGCCATGGGTCCAGGATGTTCGCTGGGTGGACGACCCTCAGAGTCACAGGTGGGAGGACACGGATGACGAAAGCGGCGATGACGTGGATTTTTTTTGGGCGGTCAGTGCCGAGATGGCTCCACCCATTGCGTGCATCCGAGATCGTCGCAACATCCGTGATGACCCACGTGACTTCCGGGGGTATGAGGAAGATGAGGGAGACACGGACGACGACAACTACAGTGACGAAGACAGTGTGCCTGTCCCAGATCGTCGCAAGGTCCGTGGAGACCCAAGTCCCTCCCAGCAGTGTGAGGACAGCTGGAGGAAGAGGGCGACGGGAGGTCGCCAGCCAGTAACTGCGCTGCAGGGACTGCCTCGCCGACCCGCCTTCCCTCTGCCCGGACGTTCCCCAGCTGAACGGCAGCGCAGCACCAGTGCCCCCGCCTGCTGGAGAAGACGTGCCCAGCCCCGTGTGGAACAGCCCAATGGTCCCAGGACCCTTCAGTGGGGCAGCAGATGCAGATGAGATCACCACCATCCTTGCGTTTCTGCTTGGGTCAGCATGGGGCTGGAGCGCAGCCCTTTAGCAGCAGGGAGAGACCAACAGGAGTTTTTGGGTCTTCCAGCAGAGACTGAGGGTGGAGTTTGATCGACCAGAGCCTGAGCCAGGGATCAAACTCTGCCCCTCCACCACATCCAGCGCCAGTCAGGATCCGGGGCAAGAAGACCCAGCACTGGTGGCTGACGAGAAGGTCTTGCCTCCCGAGATCCGGGCTGTGGTCCCGGAGTGCCCAGAGAGGGAGCCAGATGACCCTCTCTTCTGTCTGTCTCTGTCTGTGTGTGTGTGCATGGCATTAGTGTCTGTATGTCGCCCCCACTTCCCATCTTTGTGTCCACCAGATGGCAACCCAGCAGCGGAGCCGAACCCCGGGGAGGAGGTTCCTGACCCGAATTTGCTGGTCCAAGACGAGGTGGACGAGCCCCATGGTACCCCTAAGTCCAGCCGGGGGGGTGCTCCCCCAAAAAAATTTTTTGGGGGTGTGCAGTTCGGGTTGGGGGCTCCTCCTGAGGGGAGGGTAGGTGGGGAAGCGATGGAACTGGGTCCTCCGGTAGCCGGTGAGGAGGGCGGGCTAGGCATGGGCCTGTGTCCCCCTCCAGAGGGGTGGAGCATCACAGAGCCCCCTGGTAGGCATGAGGACCCAGCTGGGACAGGCAGGAAGAGGACCTGCTTGTCCCAACGGACGCAGAAGGGGCTGGCTGGATGATCTGGCAATGCCCCCCCTTGGCACCAGGGCCGTGCAGCGAGAGGTGCCTTGGGTGCCTGGAATGGAACCACCTCCCTGTGCGGTGCAGGGAAAGACACTAGACGTGTCAGGGGAGGATACAGCAGGGCAGGAGCCCTCTGGTTGCCACCGTCTGCCCCGCCGCCTGTACCGATGGTACTGCTGGGGCTCCGAGGACATAGCCCTTGGAGGGGGGGCTCTGTCAGGATTGACTGCAGCTGGGCTCAACACCGGTGGCCAATCCTGATGGCGCATAAATGCCGGAGATTTCCGCCCCTTCGGAATCTCCGGAATTTTCGTGAACTCGGTCATGAACTTGACCTCCATTAGTGAATGTGTTTATGTTTTGAGTCCTGGCAATCGGCACATGCCTGCAGGTTAGTTTACATTTTCACCCTTGTTTATTTGTATTTATTTATTGTTTATTAATAAAACTCCCTTCCCAGCATGTCACACCTCTGCACTTCCTTCCCCCGTAAGTCCGTAGTTGTGATATAAATTTGAAAGCATAATTAGGTTATATTAGGTTATAGCATTTCTCACACATGCCTAAATAATAATTAACTACGGGCTTAATTTTAATTTTTTCCCAGCAGGATCTACATTTTCTCTGCACCACGATGGCTGATTTTCCCCAAAAAAACGTCTCCATCATCGATGCCAAATCTATCCGAGACCTTCCCGGTGCTTATAACTCCTCATTAGACGGATGTGCTTTTACTAATGGTATCAACTACTTCAAGCAGTCCATGGAAATATTATCTTGTCTTCTGGGATTCCCAGCCAACCTGAGGGTGTTGTGGATCCTTCTGTGGGCCCGGGTGGAGCGGCTGACCTCTGACCTCTATACTGGCAGCCTAGCCTTCATGGATGCAATGCACTGCTTAATTCTCTCAATTCATGTAATAATATATGATTCTGAGACTGGCATTCAATCAATTTTCATTTTTTTAGATTTTTTTCACTACCTGATTGAGTTGGGCGTGCCGCCTCTCCTTGCCTGTATCTGTTTGGACCGTTACGTAGCGGTCCTGCACCCGACCACCTTCATGCGTCTCCGTGACAACAAGCTAAGGATCCTCACCACCGTGGTGATATGGTCCTGTGCTCTGTCCTACTCTATATTTGTCTTAACAGATGAGAGTGTAAATGTGAAGTATTACATCGCTTTCATGGTTTTCATTGGTTGCTTCCTCCTCATCATCTTCTGCAACCTGTCGCTGCTCAAAGCCCTGATGGACTCTGGCCCCGTGGCCCGCGACAGCATGCACCCTGTGAAGAAGAAAGCCTTCATCACTGTGCTTATCATCTTCATAATCATCACTGTCAGCTTCCTCCCTGATGTAATGTTATATGTTTTTAAAATGGTTGTGATGAATTTTGAAAATTTTACTATTTACTCCTGTGTGTTACCTGCATGCATGGGCTTATTTTTCCTCAGAAGTGCCCTTCAACCCCTCTTCGTCCTCTACCGTGCCAGAAAGCTGCCCTTCATGTCCTCCACCAACTCCAACATTGTCTGTTGCTCTGGAAGTTTAAAAAAAAATGCACGACTTCTTAGGACCGGGGTTTAATACATAATGCACACGACAAGGGAACCTCACCAGACAATGACCTGATAGCGAACAGACACGAACAGGATAGTTTTATACAATTATATAATTATAGACAGGTGATCATGATCAGGGAACATTACACAGGACGAACATGAAACTCCGGTCCGAACTCCTGTAACCCAGAGTAACCCCTGACGGACCGGATCATGACAGTAAACTTTATTTATTCAAAATTTAAGATAAGATTAGATAAAGTGAAGAATTTAGTCCCACAAGTTGTCAGGCGGGGATTACGGAGCAGGTTGACAAACCGAACGTCGCAAGATACAGTAAAGCCCAAGCGGGACCATTTACAGCATTTACATTTACAGCATTTACCAGATGCCCTTATCCAGAGCGACTTACAATCAGTAGTTACAGGGACAGCAATGTAGGAGCAACGTAGGGTTAAGTGTCTTGCTCAGGGACACAATGGTAGTAACCTGGGTAATGGTTTGAACCTGGGTCTTCTGGTGAATTGATGAGTGTGTTAACCGCTAGGCTACTACCATCCTATCGGTGTTAACATGGTGAAACATGAGCCGAACGTTGTAACGTACAGAAAGAGTGACTGAGCACCGAGCGCCTGGTCGGCGCTGATTAAATAGTCTCGAGACACAAGTGGGAAATGATCTTATAATAGTTTAATATAAGAGGATATTTTGTCTTGTTTCATGTGATTTTATCTTAAACTGTTAAACATAGATTAAGTGTACATTAATATAAAAAATGTACCATGCAATAAACAAATGAAACACTAATAAAACCTGCTTGTCTGTTAATTTTTACTTCTTACTAAACTTCTAACAGGAGGGCAGTTTTTCATCATTATGATGATTTATTGTACTGTTTTCCTCGCTTCCTGTAACATGTTGCATGTTTTTAGTGAAACGACGTGGTGTTGCTACTCCACAACAAATTGGCAACGTGGATATTTTTTATAAAGATGATTGGTTCGAATGTGCTTTTTTCAAACTAAAAGTAAAAAGTGAAGTGATAGTCATTATGAGACACTGCAGCACATCACACAGTGACAGAATGAAATGTGTCCTCTACTTTTTACCATCACCCTTGGTCAGCAGTGGGCAGCCATGACAGGCGCCCGGGGAGCAGTGTGTGAAAAACCTTAAGGCACAGCTGATCCAGGCAGAGCGCCCCTCCCCATTTTACCAAAGGTGGAAGGGGAACTAAATCGTATGAAGTCACTTGGAATTATCGAGGAGGTCACTGAGCCCATAGACTGGCGTGCTCTCATGGTGCCAGTGATCAAAGAGAATGGAATAGTCAGAATATTTGTGGATTTAAAGAGACTCAATGAAGCGGTGAAGCATGAGAGGTTCATCCTACCAACCCTGGAGAACATTGTAAAGGTATTTTAGAGGCGTCCAGTGGATTTTGGCAGATTCCTCTGGATGTCAGCAGTAGTAAACAGGCCACGTTCATCAAGGCATATGTGTCAAGGTATATGTGAAGGCTGTGATGACGAGCAGGCCAATGTCAGCTCAGAGACTGGACGACGACATCAGGGAGGCCACACGCAAAGCTGTAGATCTCCAGAAGTGTCATTCATTTCATCCGGACAGGCTGGCCTAGGAGAATAGCAGAATCACCATCCCTGCGAGGATTCTACTCCTCTGTCTGAGTCCAGTGGCCTTATATTGTACCAAGACAGAATCGGTGTTCCAGTCACACAAGGAGCTTCAATATTACAACGAATACACGAGTGTCACTAAGGGCTGACAAAGTGCAGGGATTTAGTGAGTGACAATGGTTTGTTTCTGCCAAATTTCAGGAGTCCAGCGCACAGTATGGTTTTACCCCCCACAACCTCAAGTCCTCACTACCTTGAAGCCAATGTCAGTCATGCATGCGTCCAAGGTTCATTATGCCAAACGTTTGTTCTGTAAGGTGTTCGATAAGCGTGGTACCACTGGTCAGGACTTTTTTTCTTCTGGCACACGGTTGGTCTCGACTATCGATTAAAAAGTGTCGTCTATCCGCATCTTTTCATGTCTGTCTGCACAGTTAAATTAGCATTTAGCTAGTACCTGTGACTGCGCTAAAAAACATACAGCAAATAGCAAAGGTTTGGTAGGTCAAAAGGTCAAATGCAAACAAGAATCCTATAAGAAAGGCAACAAACATTAAGACTGCCCTCTCACAACAAAATGAAAAAATAAAGATTTACATTTGACCACCAAGAGTGAGTGGTCCTGGTTTTAATGTCCTTCAGCTTGTCCTGCTTCTCTGTATCATCGTTGTTGCTGAGTGTCAGTCACCTCTCTACCCTAGATGGGGACGTGACAGTTACAAATTCATGGATGTTCTGTTTTGCATGTGTGTAAGAGTGAATATGAAACTCACGCAAACCTGTCTCACACACACCTGTCCTGAGGTGAACTGAGACTCGTTTTTAATAAAATGATGGACGGTATGTGGTATGTGCGTGTGGTGTCGGTATATAAGTCTCTCTGAGTTTGGATCAGATGCACTTTTCTAACAGGACGACTAGAGAAGTCCAGCACACAGATGAGTAACGCACAGCACCTTATACGCATGTACAATGAGATTAAAAGCTACTCCTTCAGAACAGACATGTATGTAGAAAATATGGTTGTACAAAAACACAAAATACAATAATGTGTCAAAGTGACAAGCGACAGCACAATATACATATGGGCAGAATAAATACCTGAGAAGAGTATCTGTGTGGGCTGGACATTATGCACATTAGATTAATGCACATTGTTTTCACAGTTACAATGAACGTGTAGTGAGTAGTGGACGTTGGACAGTGAGAATAATGATATTGTACAGTATAAAGATATTGCACAGTTTTTCCTTTCTAAATAAATATGAATAGTTATATTGCGTGGCTGGAGGGTAAAAGGAAGTTCGGGGGTTCGTCAGTGCATGTATGAGTAATTATGGCTTTTGGAAAAAGTTCTTGAATCTGTTTGTCCTTGCACCTGTACAGAGTCAGATTCAGTCAGAAAACCTGAAAACATGGAGGTGTAAGCCTATGACAGGAGGGGTAAGGACCAGGGAAAACAGGGAGTTCCAGAACTGAACTCAGGACAGGTGGCTGATATTCAGCAACTTCAATGATATACAGAAGCAGAACAAACTGAAGGACCTGAAAACCAGGATCAGTCACATGGTGTTGGGAAATTTGGACGAAAGCATGAAAAAAGCCTCCAGAGAGTAATTGGTATGGAAGATTTTAAGCACAAATATATCTCTACACAAACAAATCAGTTGGTTTTACTCGGTTGAATGTATTCTAGTGGCAAAAGTGAGGTTGATAGTGAAGACCCGCCTTGATGAGTGCTCTGACAGTTTGCAAAAATACATTTAATAGCGATTTGCAAAAATTAAATTGCAAAACAATTTGCAGTTCCATGGTTTGTTATTCTATGTATTATTGAGGAGGCCAACGACAGGAGCGAGGAATTGATGTGGGCGTTCCACCGTGTTCGCGATGTCGAACGAGAACCTCTGTGCACTGCTGTGGACCTCTGTGATTGACTGTTTCCCTGTGATTGACTGTCCACTCCCCATGCTTCAACCACTCCAAGCAGGCTTGTAGATCTTTTTCCAGGTGTCCTCCACAATGCACCCCACCAGTCACCAGCAGGAGGAACCAAACATTTACATTTAAGGTATTTAGCAGAAGCTATCCAGAGCGACGTGAATCTGTTTGCAGACATTGAAACTGAGAACTTCCCAGCCTGTAGGGGGTGTATGAGGAAGGGAAAAGAAAAGGGAATTTGAAGTGAAAAAAGAGAGGAATAGAATAAAGACCAAGAACGTGGTTATGACTGTTCATCTGTCTCTCACGTGGTTTGTATAAAACACCAACAGAACAATTGGCGACGAGGATGAGCGCTTCAGTACCAACCACCCGCCCTTTCTGCCTCATGTGGGTGAGCCGCCGATCCCGTTGACGACAAGGCGGAGGATTTTTGATAATTGCATTCTGTGATAAATGCTACATGGCCGGACGCGAGGAGACGTGCTGTCTTGCTGCATTGTACGGATCCTGAGGGACAACGCTTGTTCAACACTCTGCCACTGCAACTGTACGACATATAGCGAAGCCATGGCCGCTCTGGAAAAGCACTTTGTCTCAAAAGTTAGCATGGTCGCATGCCAACATACTTTCAGGCAACGTGTGCAGCGCGCCGACGAAACTGCAGCTCGGTACGTGCCTGCATTGTATGCTTTGGCACACCTTGTGATCTTGTACATATTGAGAATGAAATGATACGTGATCATTCAAGCACATAGCTTTGGACATTGTGAACCCATTCGAACTGGGTACCCATGACTGCAGGTTTGCCGTTACTCTTGTTGAACATTTATTTATATATATATATATATATATATATATATATACACACACACACACACACACACACACACACACACACACACACACGCACACACACACACACACACACACACACTCTAAAAAATAATTTGTGGGGTTTACTTAAAAAAATTATCATAACAATTTGCATTGATCTTTTTAGGTTATGCCAACTCTGGCATAATTGAGTAAATCCAACATGTAATTTTAAATAAGAGTAATGTAACAGTTTAAGTGTAACCAACATGATTTGATTTGACCTCTACAAACATAATTAAGTTGAACCAACTCAATATCAATTAAAATGTTGACAATATTAAGTTGTCAAATTGATCCATTTAAGTTACTCAAACTTCTTTTTTAACTTATATCCTACTTATAAATATGCATGCAAATTGTTACGATAATTTTATTTAGTATTAGTAACTTAAATAATCACAATGAATCAGTCATTTCAGTTGTTCCAAGTGATTAAAACTTTTATTAGAACGCCTTAAAAAACAAAAAAAAAGGTTTTGTTCCAACCATGAATCCTTATAACTTTGCTAAGTTATAATCCTATGAACTTTGCTAAAAAATTAGATAAGTCTTCAATTTCAATGTCTTATGGTTTATTTCAAAGATGTGTGTGTCTGTATATGTCTATTTATTGCTGAACAGAAATATTTAAATGACACTACTACACTTTTAGTCCTTTTGGTGAGGACAGAGTAAATATTACAAATACCATATTACAACACAATACGAGGGCAGTGGTGGCCTAGCGGTTAAGGAAGCGGCCCCGTTATCAGAAGGTTGCCGGTTCGAATCCCGATCCGCCAAGGTGCCACTGAGCAAAGCACCGTCCCCACACACTGCTCCCCGGGCGCCTGTCATGGCTGCCCACTGCTCACTCAGGGTGATGGGTTAAATGCAGAGGACAAATTTCACTGTGTGCATCGTGTGCTGTGCTCCTGTGTATCACATGTGACAATCACTTCACTTTATTATTATTTAAAAGCTGGCAACCTTAATAGGCACACCTGTACAATGTTATTAGAGGACTGAAAGAATGGCTGGTGTATTATACAGTCACTTTGGGGTAAAAACAACAGCACTATCCTGAGGAAGTCTGTGAGGAGCTTTTTAAAAAAAAAAAAAATGGAACAGCGCTACCATGCCACCTGAACTAAAACACTAGCACAAACCACTTTTTTTCTTTACGAAAGCAGTTTACATTTTAGTGACATTACCCTTGGGCTGGCTTTCAGTCCATCTAATTCCAGAAATATCTTTTGGAATACCTCTAAAGTGTTCTTCAGTTCTTTGGGATAGCTGAGGTTGAGTGCATATATCAACCCCATTAGCAAGGCACAGGCTCTTGGTACATCTAGGTCTTTCAAGACAACTGTTCCTTCTATAACAATCTTTGCACTGGCTGGGTGAGTCATGACTGTGCTTCTGATGACTATGATCTTCATCATTTCTCCAGTAAACTGCACTTCATCATCCTGGCAAGTGAGTAATAAGTCAACATATCAGTACTGTATGTTTTATCTAGAAATTACAGGAACACAATCATATTCTCTGAAGAGATCCTTCTTTTTCTTTCAGATACACCAACAGGGAACGGATAACAACCTCTCTCCTCCTTTCTACTAAAAAATGGAACAGGGAAAACAAATCTCTTTAAAGGGTTACAGTACATTTGTAAGAGAGAAGACAAATTCATCAGAAATTGTGCTTTCAGATATGCAAATATCATTATGCATATTACAAAAGTAAACATACTACTGAACCAGGTTAAAATATTTCATTATATTCCATGAAGTAATTAATTTTTCTACTTGTCAGTTTACTTTGTTTTAATCCTTGATCCTGTCTCTGCCCAAAGCTTTGAACTAGATTTTACAATGTGTGTGGTCAAGTACTGTAATAGCTCTTGGCCTTGTGCATGAATAAACCCTTAAAAGCTCCTGTCGTCCGTAGTTCATGTTTGTCACTTCCTTATTTGCACTGTGGAATTTCAGCTAGCAAAGCTTGTAGCAAAGCTGACATCCCAAGTAATATTTCCAAGATACCTGGAACACACTAAGGCATTACCTAACTTAGTTATCTATAATCACAGTACTTACCTCAGTTTATTCTCCCCAACTCACTCGTGATGGGCCAAGTATTTAAGTTACCAATAATGCACTCAATACCAATAAGTTACCAATAATGCACCTCAATTTACTTTGCTTAAACTAGTTGTAATGGTTCCTTATTTAATTGGAATTACACTCCTCACTTACTAATACTGTGCTTAATACCTACCTTAATATATTCTCATCTTACCTGTGATGTCTAAGTATTTACTCAGACTTACACTCCTCCGATACCAATAATGTAGCCAATAGTAAACCCTCAAATAACACTCCTAAACCTAGCTATGACATTAAGTATTTATTCAACACTCCTAAGTTTCACAATGTGCTTAGTACTTATTAATTTTACAGTCATGAATTTTCTTTGTTTGAGAGAATAATCAAACAGAGAACATACTAAAACATACACATATACAACTGAAATTGAAATTATCTTTGGGGAGTACAGGTCCAGTTTTTCTATGAATGTCCTTTCCAGGTTAACAGTGGTGATCCTTTTAAATTCATCATTTAGCTGTATAAAATGATGCACAGTTAAACAGCACAATTAGTAAATATAAAACGAAGAATCTTAAATAACTTAATACATTATCCTGTAAATTAATACATAAAATTACCTGTGCTGCATCAATAAGAGCAGGCTATCTGTTCCACTATCTCATCAATACACCTGTGAGGTACATTGTATATGCTTTCCAGTTTTAGCAATAAGTAGGCTACATTTCTCTCAATTAAATTGGGCAACTCACCAACCTCTTCGTCTTCACTCAGTGCACCCTCAGTATGTTCATCAACAGGATCATCTCCTGCATTTAATGGATTGACATGCCTCTGTAAAAGCTCAGGCTTAGTCATCAAGTGAGTGAGGAGTGTGTTTTCGGCTCCTATGAGAAGAGTATGTTCCATGAATGTTTGTTTTGAAATGGCAATTTTCAAAAACACAAGAGACAGTTTCCATTTTTTTTTTAAGTGAAGTGATTGTCACGTGTGATACACAGCAGCACAGTGCACACAGTGAAATTTGTCCTCTGCATTTATCCCATCACCCTTGGTGAGCAGTGGGCAGCCATGACTGGCGCCCGGGGGAGCAGTGTGTGGGGACGGTGCTTTGCTCAGTGACGCCTCAGTGGTACCTTGGCGGGTCGGGATTCGAACCGGCAACCTTCTGATTATGGGGCCGCTTCCTTAACCGCTAGGCCACCACTGCCCCAATGTGGCAGCCAATGTGCTCAAAATACTGTCTTTGTGTGGAGATTGTGTTTAAAGAGCAACATGGACGTTTGAAAGATAACACTTCTGAATATGCCACTGTTTCATGAGACAAACTGGAGACAAAATTCATACCATCTTAAATAAAATTTTACATTTCATTATAGTCACAAAAGGTTGACACGTGAAATGAAATTGAAAAAAACTAAATTTAAGATTGTATTACTGTATCCCAGCCAAATTGTCAAAGCAAAAACATTCCATAGTTCTAAAACACAAACTGAACTGTCTACAGACCAATGCTGAGCCAATACTTTACCATCTTAAGAAAGTTATCCTTAACATTAACAATACTATAACAAAAGCCTTAAGTAACAAAACAACATATCCTTGCACAGCGTCAATATAAGGTTTAAATGTAATTACAAACAATAATTACCTTCCCAGCCCGCCTTTAAAAGCTGAACAAATAATATTGTTAGCTGCGGTGGCCAACTTTAACATGCCACAAAACGGCTTAGAGCATCAAAACGTCAATAAAGAAAAATAAAATTTCATCTGCTGTGTTTTCAGTGTAGAAGTAACTTAACAAAGAACCACTCGAACCCGCGACGACATCGCTGAACTTTTACACGGGGTAAGATGAAAGACGATAACAACAACATTTATTTCTTATATAGCCCAAAATCACATACAGTATGTCTCAATGGGCTTTGACAGGCCCTACAGTTGACACCCCCCACACTTGACCCTTCTGCACACAAGGTAAAACTCCACACAAAAAAAACTCTAGGAGAGAGAGAAAAAAAAAGAGAGGAAGAAACCTTGGGAAGGAGTGATACAGAGTGGGACCCCCTTCCAGGGTAGAGTGAGCCTGCAAATGGTCTCAATGCAGGGTTGGATATGATATAATGATAAGTCCTACGGTTGTAGGGTTGGAGAAGTCCAGGATGTATTTATCGTCATGGTCTAGATTACGTGTCCATAATGATGTTACTGGTCCATTTGAAGATCCCTATAGCTGTAGTTGTAACGGTGGTGGTGGCTGTGGTGACCCTCTGGTTTGTTTCATGTTTTGTCCTCATAAAGCAGTTGTCAGGAACCAGGATTTATTTGCTGGTCTCTTCACTGGGGTCTGCCAGTAGTCTGGGTGCTTGATTCCGTGTCTCGGAGAAAAACAAACAGAAGCAGCGGCAGACGTTTGCACTGTACGACCAATACTGAAATATGTGGTTATAGGTATATAGGGTTTAACAGGAGAAAGTTGGTGAGCATCCACTGTCTAATGTCCTTCAGACAATTCTCTATTTTGTTCAGCTGCTGCCTCTGATCTGGCATTGCTGACAGATACAGCTGTGTGTCGTCAGCGTAGCAATGAAAGCTAATACCGTGTTTGCGGATGGCGTCGCCTAAAGGTAACATGTATAGAGAAAAAAGTAACGGACCTAGGAAAGAACCTTGTGGAACACCAAACTCTACTTTACTATGTGAAGACGAAACACCATTGATGTCCACAAACTGATATCGGTTGGTCAAATATGATCTGAACCATTCAAGGGCTGTTCGCTTAATCCCAATGACATTCTCTAACCTGGCAAGGAGAATAGCGTGATCAATAGTGTCAAACGCTGCACTCAGATCAAGCAGGACAGGCAGCGAGATGCGTCCCTGATCAAGGGCCAACAGCAGGTCATTAACCACTTTAACCAGCGCTGTCTCAGTGCTATGATGGGGTCTAAATCCTGATTGATATACTTCATGGATGTTGTTACAGTCTAGGTATGCGCTCAGCTGTTGGGCTACAACTTTTTCTAAGATTTTTGATATGAACGGAAGGTTGGATATCGGTCTATAATTTGAAAGCTAACTGCGATCAAGATCAGGCTTTTTAATCAGAGGTCTAATGACTGCTACCTTGAACGAACTTGGTACGTGGCCAGTGCTAAGCGACGAGTTAACAATTTTGAGGCTAGAATTTATAACATTGGGTGCTATTTGCGTAAGGAGCCTTGTTGGAATCGGATCCAAAGCGCAAGTACATTGATTTGATGATGAGATTAATTTGATTAATTCATGCTCTTTAATAGGGTTGAATTGTTCTAATCGTTGGTTTGCGACAATTTTAGTATTAAAGAAATTCATAAAATCATCGCTACTATGATGATATTGAGTGGTCGCATCCGTTTCTGTCTTATTCCTGGTTAGTTTGGCTATAGTTTTAAACAGGAATCCGGGATTATTTTTGTTTTTGTCTATTAACGAGGACAGATACGTTGATTGAGCCGCGCTAAGTGCCTTCTTATAGTTAAGTAGGCTCTCCTTCCAAGCTATTCGGAATATGTTTAATTTACTTCGACGCCATTTGCGTTCTAATTTCCATGCGGTCTTCTTAAGCGAGCGTGTGTGATCATTATACCAAGGAATTAAGTTTTTATCTCTTACTATCTTCCTTTTGAGGGGAGCGACTATATATAACGTACTACGCAGTGTTAATTCTAGACATTTGGTCGCTTGGTCAAGTTCAGCGGGGTCTGACGGTGAGTTTATCAGCGTTGATAAATCTGGTAAGATATTAATAAACCTCTGTGCCGTACTTGATGTAATTGTCCGTTTGTCTCTATAACGAGGGGGATTGAGTATGTTGTGTCTGAGACATATTTTAAAAGCGATGAGGAAATGATCTGAGACCATTTCAGATTGCGGAAGAGTAACTATATCTTCTATATTTAAACCAAAGGTCAACACAAGATCGAGCATGTGACCACCTTCGTGAGTAGGTCCTGTTATATGTTGGTTAACTCCAACTGAGTCTAATAAAGACAGGAATGCGGTTCTTAGTGAGTCTTCTAATTTATCAGAGTGGATGTTAAAGTCGCCGACAATTAGGGCTTTATCCACAGATACAACTAAGTTGGAGACAAAATCTGTAAATTCACTAAGAAACTCAGAATAAGGTCCAGGGGGTCTATAAATAATAATCAATGGAATGAATTTAGGATTTTTATTTTGTGAGACTACATGAGTTATATTGGTATATAGAATCTCAAAAGAGTTAAATCCTTGTCCGGGCTTATGAGTAATACCGAGGTTATCCTTTATAAATTACTGCGACGCCACCACCTCTTCCAGTTAAGCGAGGTTGGGGTACATAGCTGTATCCAGGAGGACTAGACTCGTTCAATGCTACAAATTCGTTTTGTTTTAACAAAGTTTCGGTCAGGCACAGTACATCGAACCCCTGATCTGTAATAATTTCATTGACAATGAGCGTTTTAGGTGTGAGGCATCTAACATTTAATAATCCTATTCTTATGTTGGGGGTGCTGGTGGTAGGTTCAGAAGGAGTGATAGTAACGAGTAGTAAGTTCCCGAAACAGACACCCCGCCCAGCCCGTGGAACAGACACAGTGTCAGCATATTTATGAGTTTTATTAATGTTTCTTGTAGAATCTCGTTTTAATAGAGCGAGGTAAAGACACAGTGTCAATATTGTACACGCTGGGTGGCGACTCTACGCAAATAACAGATCCTCGGTTTAGCCGGTCTGTCTGCTGCCTGGTCTCGGCTCTGGCGAGTCAGTTTTGTTTTTTGGTTCTAAGACTATGAGCCAATTTTTTAGACAACTGAGTGGCACCCGCCCAGTTGGGGTGGATGCCGTCTCGCCCAAAAAGACCAGGCTTCCCCCTAAATATTGGCCAGTTATTAATAAAGCCCACTTTATTTTTTGGACACCACTCCGACAACCAGCGATTTATGTCGAGGAGCAGCTACCGGGCCAGAGCAGGTTACTTTATCCGACATCGTTTTAGCCAGTTCAAGCATCTCTATAAAATTATCTTTAGTTATTTCCGACTGGCGTAGCCGGACGTCGTTAGCGCCGACGTGAATAGCTATACTGGAGTACCTGCGGTTATTTTTTTGCCAGCGATTTTAAATTTGCGCGGATGTCGGGCGCTCTGGCTCCAGGAAAACGCAGGATTTTATTCGCTGGTGCCGCTATCCTCACGTTTCTAACTATAGAGTCGCCAATGACTAGAACCGGTGGACTGCAGGACCCAGCGGATGCCTCGCTGAGGGGGGAGAGGCGGTTCTGAACGCGGACCGGGGTGTGGTGCCCAGGTGGTGGGGGAGCTTTAAAGTTAAAAGTGAAGTGATTGTCACACGTGATACACAGCACACGGTGCACACAGTGAAATTTGTCCTCTGCATTTAACCCATTGGCGGGTCCCCGAGCCGTCACCCAACTGCCCTGCTGTCCGGAGGGCGCTACTGGTACCGGCGCCGGGGTAGACACACTCTGACTGGGCTGGTGCGCGTCCGGGACTAGAAAAGAGTCAATTAAGTCTTCAGTTTCCCTAATTAAATATACATTTCGGATGCGCTCCTCTAGCTCGGCTATTCTCTTCGTCATTTCCACTAGTCTCCTACACTTCCCACAGGTGAATTCCTCACTACTGACGGAGTTCGTCAAGCTGTACATCTCACACACTGCACACGGAATTAGCGAAGGAGCCATAACTTACGTTTTTTGGCGATTAATTCTGAGGCGGTTCAGGAAGTCCTTGGACCTTTGTTTAGAGTGATGGAAAACAATGGAATTCTGCACGCCTTTCTGTCTGAATCTGACCGAGCTGCTTCGACAGCAGAGAGCATCGGTCCAACATTACCTGATGTAAAAGACCCTGTTCTTAGAGAGAGACACTTACCAATTTAGACCAATGTCATGTTTAATGAAGTTGATTTAAATTGAGTTCTTGAAGTGGTTTCACTGCTGTATGTGATCCTTTAAGTTGCACAAGGTTTACAAGTTTATTTGAGTATCTTAAATGTTGAGTAGTTTCAAACTTTTTTTTTTTGCAGAATTTTGAGTGAGTAAGATTTACTACTGCATTGCATATGTGTGTTAGGTTAATTTACATGGAGGACTTTTAAGAGTGTATTAGTTCAGGTTTTGCTACAAAGAATAACATTAATGAAGTATACTGTACTTGTAATGTGTTTGCAGACATTAAAACTGAGAACTTCCCAGCCTGTAGGGGGTGTATGAGGAAGGGAAAAGGGAATTTGAAGTGAAAGAATTGAGGAATAGAATAAAGACCAAGAACGTGGTTATGACTGTTCGTCTGTCTCTCGTGTGATTTGGTTAAGACACCAACATCATAATGATGCAACACCATCAGAAAGACATATAACTGGTCCTAAATAGAGCAGGACAACTAGTCTAAACATACATTGTATAGAAGAACAAGGATGTTTGAAAGTGATGATACGACGCTGATCTCAACATCATATAGTCTGTCTGGGATTATATGAAGAGACAGAAGGTTCTGAGGAAACCTGTGGTCAATCCTCCAAAATGATTGGAACAATTTATTAGAGTTCCTTCAAAAACTATGTGAAGATAGAACAATTGATGTTTTCAAGGCAAAGAATGTTTACACTAAAATGTAATTATTAAGTTTAAATTAAATTTAGATTTGTCTTCTGTTCATTTAGTGTATTAAAAACATTAACACTTAATTTTGAAAGCATATTTAGGTTAATTAGGTTATAGCATTTGTCACACATGCCTAAATGATAATTAACTACAGGATTAATCTGTATTTTTTATCCCAGCAGGATCTATAATTTCTCTGCACCACGATGGCTGATTTTTCGTCTCCATCCTCACATGTCTGACTGGGTCAGCATGGGGCTGGAGCACAACCCTCTGGCAGCAGGGAGAGACCGACAGGAGTTTTCAGGACTTCCAGCAGAGACTGAGGGCGGAGTTTGATCGACCAGAGCCTGAGCCAGGGATCGAACTCTGCCCCTCCACCACATCCAGCGCCAGTCAGGATCCGGGGCAAGAAGACCAAGCACTGGCGGGCGACGAGAAGGTCGCGCCTCCCGAGATCCCGGCTGTGCCCCCTGAGGAGGTCCCGGAGAGCTCAGAGAGGGAACCAGACAACCCAGACAGTCTGTGTGTGTGTGCGTGGTATATGTGTCCGTATGTCGCCCCCACTTCCCCTCTTTGTGTCCAACAAATGGCGACCCAGCAGCAGAGCCGAACCCCAGGGAGGGAGTTCCCAACCTGACTGCACCGGTCCAAGGCGAGGTGGACGAGCCCCAAGGTACCCCTAAGTCCAGCCGGGGGGGGTGCTCCCCCAAAGAAATTTTTGGGGGGGTGCAGTTCGGGTTGGGGACTCCTCCTGAGGGGAGGGGAGGTGGGGAAGCGATGGAGCTGGGTCCTCCGGTAGCCGGTAAGGAGGACGGGCCAGGCATGGGCCTGTGTCTGCCTCCAGAGGGGTGGAGCGCCATAGAGCCCCCGGGTAGGCATGAGGACCCAGCTGGGACAGGCAGGAAGAGGGCCTGCTTGTCCCAACGGACACAGAAGGGGCTAGCCGGATGGTCTGGCAATGCCCCCCCCCTTGGCACCAGGGCCGTGCAGCAAGAGGGGCTGCAAAGTCCCAGAAGGCACCAGCCTGGGGTGCCTGGAACAGTTGCCGGAGGCTCTGGGACAATCTCCCTGCGCGGTGCAGGGGGTGTCAGAGGGAACGTGTGGAGATAGGGCCCACACGTACCCAGATGGCTCGGCCCTGATTATTGTGTGCAGGTACGAGAATCCGGGGCCGCCATGCGGGACCACGCCGGGGAGCCAGGCCGAGGGTCCGGGGCCGCCACGCGGGACCACGCCGGGGAGACAGGCCGAGGGTCCGGGGCCGCCACGCGGGACCACGCCGGGGAGACAGGCCGAGGGTCCGGGGCCGCCACGCGGGACCACGCCGGGGAGCCAGGCCGAGGGTCCGGGGCCGCCACGCGGGACCACGCCGGGGAGCCAGGCCGAGGGTCCGGGGCCGCCACGCGGGACCACGCCGGGGAGCCAGGCCGAGGGTCCGGGGCCGCCACGCGGGACCACGGCGGGGAGCCAGGCCGAGGGTCCGGGGCCGCCACGCGGGACCACGGCGGGGAGCCAGGCCGAGGGTCCGGGGCCGCCACGCCTGACCACGCCGGGGAGCCAGCCCGAGGGACTTTTCTGGTTTTCTCCTACGTATGATAAATATTAAAAATCATTCGGTGATTCTCCCAGATACGACCTAAGATCAGAGTCTGTTTGTTGGGTGGTGTGTGTCCATATTCCCGACAAAGGTGGCAGTTCAACACATAAACACAATACAAGGCTACAAGTACGGCCAGAAAATGTAACAGTTTATCTACATTTTATAGTTTAAATATTGAAGCAGAGTTGAATCAAATGCAATTTATACACAACATATGAAGTGAAGTTATTGTCACCTGTGATACACAGCAGCACAACACACGGTGCACACAGTGAAATATTTTCTCTGCATTTAACCCATCACCCTGAGTGAGCAGTGGGCAGCCATGACGGGCGCCCTGGGAGCAGTGTGTGGGGACGGTGCACCTCAGTGGCACCTTGGCACTTCGGGATTCGAACCGGCAACCTTCTGATTACGGGGCCACTTCCTTAAATGCAAAGCCACCACTGCCCGATCAGAGCTGAATTTGCCGGGAATTGAAACCAGGCCTCCCATGTGGCAGCCAAGAATTCCACCACTAAACCACCAATGCACACACTCCCCATACGGCACACACTCACACACTCACTTATATCAATGAGTAGTCATCTGCAGTCATCCGGTGGAACAGGAACACAAACCAAATAAACATAAATGATCTGAATGCACCTCACAGCGAACTGACATGCAGGCTTCCTCACTCAGCATGGAGCAAAATACAGAATTATGTACAAAACAACTCTACCAGCACAGATAATTGCAATTTTAGGGATTTGAAGTTGACAGTGAAATCCAATGCATGTCATTAATCAATATGTGTGATGCCAGGGTGCCCCTGATCCACCATGTGGCACCTACTCACTGATGGCTGTCCAGTGTTGGCCTAGCGGTTAAGGAAGCGGCCCCGTAATCAGAAGGTTACTGGTTTGAATCCCGATCTGCCAAGGTGCCACTGAGCAAAACACCGTTCCCACACCCTGCTCCTGTCATGGCTGCCCACTGCTCACTCAGGGTGATGGGTTAAATGCAGAGGACAAATTTCACTGTGTGCACCGTGTGCTGTGCTGCTGTGTATCACATGTGACAATCACTTCACTTTAATTTAACTTTTAATTACCACCATAAGATTTTTTAGTTTTTCTCATGTGCCTGACTGTTCAATACTGTGCTGTGGTGTGTGTGTGAACTTCACTAGTTTAGCGGTGTTATTTGTTAAATGTTATTCTTGCACTGCCTGTGTCTCCAGTTTGTCGGTGTCGCACACGTGCACTTTATGTCAGTATGTAACATGTTAAGTGTTGTTTAAATGTTACATGTAGCACCAGGTTCCGGAGAAACGTTGTTTAATTTCTTTATATGCTGTCTAACACGTATATTGCTGAAACGACAATAAAGCTCAACTTCAGTCTGCTGTTCTTCTGTTTGCAATAAGAACCACACCTTTGTTTAAATTTCCTTTTGTTTTTAATAATTAAATCTCTGTTGTTCTCATTGAGTCCTTGTTTTGGCATGACAATATGCTGCTGGTTAGATTTAAAGCTGAGTATCTCAACAGTGAATGTCAAGAACAGGATTTTGAGGACGCTGTAGTAGCAGTTGTCCTGCTCATAGTAGAAGACATTTTGGTTGTTAGAGTAGTAAAAGTGTTGGTGTAACAAGATTCAAGATTTTTAGCCCAGCTATGCACCCTGAGCTGCTCTGTTTTTGACTGTGCATAGAAATTATTAGTTAGAAAATAAATAAAATAAAATGGAAGCTTTGTGCACGACGATGAGAACTTCCAGTCTCAGGCAGACAAACAGTCCAGAATGCATTTCAATGAATCTTTATTTTATGAATTTGATTTGCCTAAAAATAATCCAATTCATCTGAAGTGCTCTTAGCCAGACAAGCTTTGTTATATACAAGAACATATTTTATTGAGGGGTGTGGATGGGGAGTGAAGAGAGTCAGAGCGTTCAGCAGTCATACTTGTTTTTTTAACACACCGAAAGCACTCACGTAAGATCGCATTACACCCCTGTTCTAAACTCCAACCTGACCCAGAACATGAACATGCACTAGCATTCACCCAGACAGTGAGCCAACCTCTCCCTGAATGCCTTGGAGGCAGGCAATTGCAAATGAACCCAGCCCTATTGGCTGTCAACGCTACCAAAGAAAAATAAAATGATGGGAGATGTTTTATCAGCACTCGAATGGGGTGTATATGTACACCCCATTATGTATATTAAAAATGGATTTAGCAATTAATCAATATGATTAAATCTTAAATCGCATTCATTTATTTGGTTTGCAGATTCGTCATTGACTCCGGGTGGTAAGGAGTACACACTACAGATTACAATGCACAGTATGGCTGCAAGTACAGAGATGTTTTATCAACACTCGAATAGGGTGTATATGTACAGGTAATTGCAGAAAAGTACACGGCATAACTTACATTTACATATCAGTCCAGTCCATATGAGCCATGCAAAGCACCATTGCAAACTGAACATTTGTCAAGGCTCGAAAAAAAAAAAAACTTTAACAGTAGTTCAAAGGCTCAGATGCTGAAGAACGTGATATCAGGACTGATCATACAAATCAGTCAGACAATGGTTTTAAAAAAATCCTAACATACGTGAACAAATAGTTTTAAAAACTGTATGTTTGTATTGAGAGATCATTATTTTGTGAAGGACTTTACAACAATATTTAATATACATTTTAAATACAAGTATTCATGTTTATGCATAACAATAAACTTCAGTGTTCTTCAACCCTGGTCCTAGAGGAACATCTGCCAGGACGTTTTTATTCCAACCCACATATCTTCACAATCTGCCCCACTAGTTATTAGGCCATTAAGTAACGCCTGAGCCCAGTTAAGACTCTTTGGCAGACATTCCTCCTGGATCAGGGTTGGGAAACCCTGCAATACTGTATCGAATTCTGAGACAGTCTAACAAAACCATCCCTGTCCTATTAAAGCCATTTAAAGTCAGTCGTACAAAAAGATGCCGCTCACCACAAAATTAGACAAGTATAGAATAAGACACACTACACTTATTATGGGGGGAATGGGGATATATTCTCATAGCTGTCCGGTGCTCAGTCATTGTTCGTCACCCTGACATCAACTCGGCTCATCTTTAAGTCACCTAATTCCGACAAGTATGCCCGGTCCGCTCTCCTGACTTCTTCTACCCTGCTGTCCTGTCTGTTTAAAATTTAACTATAACTTTATTATAAATACAGACTTATTCCACTCCTCATTGCTTGAAAATGTACATTTACATTTACGACATTTGGCAGACTGTCAGGATTGACTGCAGCTGTGCTAATCACCGGTGACTAATCCTGACAGTTTTCCGCCCCTTCAGAAGGGACGACATTTTCGTGGACGTTAGTGCACGTATGTGACTGTGTATTTTCAGTTCTGGCAATCGGCACACGCCTACAGGTTAGTTTTAGTTCTTTATTTAAGTTAAATCCTTTTTGGCCACCGCGCCATTGTTTCTTTGTGTTTATTGTTTGTTATAATAAAAACCCCTTCCCAGTATGTCAGACCTCTGCGCTTCCTTTCCCCGTAAGTCCGTAGGCGTGACACAGACGCCCTTATCCAGAGCGACTTACAACGTGCTTAAGTTACCATCGATGAAGAGATCAATTCTGGTTCACTAGGACCCCAACTATGAATACATCTATTTATTCAGTCTGTTGTAGATTCTGTACACAAAGTTCGACAACAAGAAAATTACAATTTAATCTAAATATTCTTTAAAGAGGAAGGTCTTGAGCTTTCGTTTGAAGGTGCTCAGTGACTGAGCTGTTCTGACCTCGAGGGGAAGTTCATTCCACCACCGAGGGGCCAAGACGGAGAAGAGTCTAGATGAATGTCTTCCTTTTACCTTCAGAGATGGAGGGAAAATGATGATGTAACATGTTTTCCACCAACGCACAATTTTGTTATTAATCATTATGGGGCAGTGGTAGCCTAGCGGTTTAGGATGCGCCCCTGTAATCAAAAGGTTCTTGGTTCAAATCCTGATTCGTCAAGTTACCAATGAGGTGCCACCGAGCAGAACATCGTCCCCACACACTGCTCCCCGGGCGCCTGTCATTGCTGCCCACTGCCCACCAAGGGTGATGGTTAAATACAGAGGACACATTTTCTTGTGTCACCATGTGCTGTGCTACAGTGTTTCACACTGACAAATAACAATCACTTTCAAGTCCTAGATTATATGGCATTTTCACATGTTAAAGGCACACACATTATAAAACTGCACAGATTATCAGCATTATGCTGAACATTTGCCCTCCCGCTAGAAGTTTAGTAAGAAGTAAAAAATCTAAACGATTTCATTATTAACATTCAAACAGCATTTTTTTGTATTTCACTTGTTTATTGCATGGTACATTTTTATAATAATGTAGACTGTATAAATCTATGTTTAATAGTTTAGGATAAAAGCACATAAAATACAACATTAAACTCGCTGCTAAGTAGTAATAGTAATATTCGCAAAATAAATCATAACCATGTTAAAAACATATAAGATTACATCAGGGAGGAAGCTGACAGTGATGATTATGAAGATGATAAGCACAGTGATGAAGGCTCTCTTCTTCACAGGGTGCATGCTGTCGCGGGCCACGGGGCCAGAGTCCATCAGGGCTTTGAGCAGCGACAGGTTGCAGAAGATGATGAGGAGGAAGCAAATAATGACAACTATGAAAGCGATGTAATAATTCACATTTTCACTTTGATCTAGGGAGAAAAACAGAGAGTAGGACAGAGCACAGGACCATATGACCACGCTGGTGAGGATCCTTATCTTGTTGTCACGGAGACGCATGAAGGTGGTCGGGTGCAGGACCGTTACGTAACGGTCCAAACAGATACAGGCCAGGAGAGGCGGCACGCCCAACTCATTCAGGTAGTAAAATAAGTCAATAACGATGTATATTGAGTCACTGCTACTATTAATATAACACAACGTTACATCAGTTGTGAGACACACACAGTACAGTGCGTCCATGAAGGCTAGGCTGCCAGTATAGAGGTCACTTTTGTCATGATTTAACATTACTACGAGTTGCTCTAGTCTGTCTAATGTCCTGCAGTGACTAGAAATGTTTACCTCCCATTTCCCCTAAAACATTATCTCCACCGACCTTTATGGCTGGAAAACGTGTGAAGCATTGCAGTTGCTTTGTGATGGGATGTAAAAATGAGCACAAATATATATTTTATTTCCAAGTGACTGCATACGATTTAGTTCCTCTTCCACCTTTGGTAAAATGGGGAGGGGCGCTCTGCCTGGATCAGCTGTGCCTAAAGGTTTTTCATCCGGCTCACTATTCAGTAGCCCCATATCACCAGAGATGTGGGTGCTGATATCGTCCACTCTCCGTACCACAACCCATTTGGCATGCACCTGTTCTGCTCTGTTCTGGACTGCTGACTGCTATTCCTGTAGTAACCAGTAGCCATTAGATATTTCAGTAATAACACACAAACAGACTTTAATTTGTGTTTCATTATTTTTTTTTATTGCATGGTACATAAAACATACTGTTCTATTCGAAAAGTAAATGTTTTATAGGATAATATAAGCTAATTTCCTACTCCTACAGATTTAATACAGTTTTATCTTACCTAAATATTGTTGAGCACTCATTAATAAAGTTTACACATAAGATATAGAAGAACAACACAATCGTCTTACACTTACATTTTAACAGGATTATCACTTTGGTGTATATTTTGTATAGGCTTATTTTAGAGCTGACAGAATTTAAATAGTAATCACTGCAATTCATTTTAAATATATAAGATAACTGCATGAGCATTACATAATGGCCGGCACCTATGTCTCTGTACAAATTTTAATTAACTGAATTGCATAATGGGTGATTAAATCTTTTTTTTTATTGACAGCTATAGTTTCCTCAGCTTTTTTCAACAACAGACTGAGTTGAAGTTGGTGGAGGACATGAAGGGCAGCTTTCTGGCACGGTAGAGGAAGAAGAGGGGTTGAAGGGCACTTCTGAGGACGTGAAAGACAATGCATGCAGGTAACACGCAGGCGTAAATAGTCATATTGTCAAAATGAATCATAAACATGATAAAAATATATATGATTACAGCAGGGAGTGAGGTGACAGTGATGATTATGAAGATGATAAGCACAGTGATGAAGGCTTTCTTCTTCACAGGGTGCATGCTGTCGCGGGCCACGGGGCCAGAGTCCATCAGGGCTTTGAGCAGCGACAGGTTGCAGAAGATGATGAGGAGGAAGCAACCAATGAAAACTGTGAAAATTATGTATTTATTCACTTTTTGAATTTTATCTAGGCAGACAAACAAAGAGTAGGACAGAGCACAGGACCAAATGACCAAAGTGTTGAGGATCCTTAGCTTGTTGTCACGGAGACGCATGAAGGTAGTCGGGTGCAGGACCGCTATGTAACGGTCCAAACAGATACAGGCCAGGAGAGGCGGCACGCCCAACTCATTCAGGTAAAGAAAAAATCCTGCTGAGATGAGTATTGGGTCACTGCTACTAGTAGGAAAATAATACAATATTACGTCTAATGTGAGACACACACAGTACATTTCATCCATGACGGCTAGGCTGCCAGTATAGAGGTCAGAGGTCGACCGCTCCACCCGGGCCCACAGCAGGATCCACAACAACCTCAGGTTGGCTGGGAATCCTAGAAGAGCAGTTAGGATTTCCACGGACTGCATGAAGTAGACCTGATCACTAAGAGCACAGATTAATGAAGAGTTCAATTCATTAGCGCTGAGGTCTGGGCTAGAGTTGGCGTCAATGACGGAGAAGTTCTTTTGGAAAACAACAGCCATCGTGGTGCAGAAAGAAGATCCTGCTGTAAAACAGTACAGGTCAAATAGGTAAACTGACAGTTAGGAATCCAGCATTACCATGTCCCTTTATAATAAGCCACTAGGCATTATTATTATTCTTGAACTGGCTCCAAATACTCCCAGACAAGAGCTGCAAGTCTGTAGTTAATTATCTTTTAGGAAGGTGTGAAAAATGATATAAGCTAAGAATGCTATATATAAAATGATAAAAGTTAAGAATGCTTTCAAAAGTGAAAATGCTAATGTTTGTCATTAATTGGTTAAAAGAAGATGAGATGTTATTTTCTCTTATTTAATCACATTATTAAATACTGATATCTCTCATCTGGTTGTGCATATGTCGTTCCAAAATATGTAATAGTGGCATTGATAAGAATTCAGGATACTTCTGATGGGTGAGCAGATGGCTGGGAGAAAATTTCTTTACCCAATAAAATAAAAAGATAACATTGTTTTAATTATAAAATGGGTTTGACTAAAAGAAAATGTCATTTTGTCTGTTTTACCAGGTACTTGTACTATTATGATTGGGTAAAATAGAATTTCATTATTCAAAAAATACATTTCTGTTGACTAAAACTAGACTAAAATATACATGAATAATTAAAATAAGACTAGAAACTTACACATTTAGTTGACTTGAGTAGGGACTTGAATAAGACTAATAAAGTGTAAAAAGATAGCTTGACGCAAAGACTGAAAAACCTGAGCTAAAATTAAGACAGGCCGCCAAAAACAACTATAGCAGACAACCTCTTGGTCAACAATTTGCCTTTTTGGTGAACAAACTGCCTTCTGCTACAGAAAAATATTTCAAATTTTGAGTCATGAGAACCTGCTACATCTATCCCTATGTTTTTATCTGTTCCTTACCAAGTTTTTAGCCTCATTTTGAGCTGTTTTTGTTTCAGTAAATGACCAGTATATAATTTGGAATAGTTGTATGATAAAACACCTGAAAATAATCTTACAAAATACCAGCCTTTGTGCAAGATTACCTACAAGTAATCATGATAGCAAAGAGTATTAACACAAGTAATGATTTTAGAATAGAAATGAATGCCTTTTATTGTCACTGTACACATAAGATTAAGATTTAAAAAAGCAGCTTCTTCAGTGCAGACATGACTGTAGTAAATAGAGCAAAAAATAAGAATTTCAATATTAAAAGGTGAAGTGACATATACATATGGGGAAAAGTGCACTGAGGGTTTTATATACAGTGTTGTACATAGTGTGTCAGGATTGGCCACAGCTGATGTTGCCAGGTGTGGCAACATCAGGACATCTTTTAAAAAGCCGGTGATTTCTGCCTTTCTGGAGCTCCAACATTTTTATGAACTCCTGTGGACCGTTTTTTGGCAAACTTGTTTTTGAGTTCTGTCAATCACCACACGCCTGCGGGTTTGTTTATGTTGATCCCCTTCATTTCCCCTTTTTTTTTTTATTAATAAACCCTTGTTCCCAACATGTACCGCCTCTGCGCTTCCCTCCCCCGTCAGCTCGCCGTCGTGACATAGTGTGTACATGTTATTGTGTACATGTTATTGAATATTAGAATTATTGCACAGTTTGTGTGATTATTTATTTATTTACACTTAGTTTTTGTTTGTTTGCTCACTTTGTATTTTGTTTAAATAAACAACTCTTGTTATGATTTTAAAGCATAATTAGTTTTCACACCTGCCTAGAACTTCTGCACAGTCCTCTATATACACTGGCCACCAATATAAACGCAAGACTTGTGGTGAATGAGTTCTGGGTACAGCTGCCTGTCGGAAAATTGTGCGAGGCTGTGGGGGAATGAAATCTGCAGTGACATTCGCCTCTGGAATGTTGTAACACTGCTGTGCTGCGTCATGAAACGGTTTGATTATATTCAGATTAAAAAAAAATATTAAAGCCAATTCATGCTCTAAAATGAGCCTAAACACATTAACCATTGTTTAGCTTTGTAAACATTGTTAAACTTTGCAAGACTCTTGTGTTTTTCTTTGTGTCTTGTGTGTAAATTGTGTTCATTTGTGTTGAACTCTGCTTCAATATTTTAACTCTGAAACGCAGATAAAGTGTTACATTTTTTTATTTAAAACAATTGATTTCAGTTATATATACTGAACAAAAACTTAAACGCAACACTTTTTTCTGCTCCCATTTTTCATGGGATAAACTGTATATATAAAAGTATTTTTTTACATACACAAAAGAGCCATTATTCTCAAATATTGTTCACATATCTGTCTAAATCTGTGTAAGTGAGTACTTTGCTGAGATGATCCATCCCACCACACAGGTGTAGCATATGAAGGTGCGGGATTAGACAGCATGAAAATTGCACAGGTTTGCCTTAGACTGCCCACAATAAAAGGCCACTCTGAAATGTGTAGTCTGATCACACCGCACAATGCTATGGATGTGGCAACTTTTGAAGGAGCGTGCAAGTGGTATCATGGATGTGCCATACCACTGATTTCATTTTTGATTCGATACTAAGTAAAATTCAAGTTGGTATAGGAGATACCAATACTTTATCATTTACATTTTTTTTTTGTATGTTTTGTATGTTTCCTTTATGTCTGCTTTGAAGGAGCTGCTTTTAATCTCATTGTACATGTGTATAGTGACAATCAAAAGCTATTCTTTTCTATGCTATAGTTTACATAAAGAAAGAATAAGGTGCTGTACGTTGCTCACCTGTTGCTGGACTAGAGGGTCCTTCTCTAGTCATCCTGTTAGAAAAGTGCATCTGGTCCAAACTCAGTGAGGCTTTTATACAGACACCACACGCACATACCACATACCGTCCATCATTTTATTAAAAACAAACCCCAGCTCACCTCAGGACAGGCGTGTGTGAGTTTCTGACCACATTTTCACCCTGTTCACACATGTAAAACAAAGCATTTGTTATTTGGTGGGTAAGTTCTCTAAAAAAAATGGTGTAACACAAAGAACAGAGTAATAGAAATCAATAGCAACATTTATCTTATTATGATTATATAAATGTAATGTTTGCAGTGTAACAGGTGTTACTACTGTGGGTGTGAACACACTCCCCACACGGCACACTTATATCAATGAGTAGTCATCTCTAGTCATCCAGTGGAATAGAATTTATTTCTGCACAAACGAACAAATGGCGAACGGACATGCAGGCTTCCTCCCTCAGCATGGAGCAAAATGCAGAATTATGTACAAAAAAATTCTACCTGGGTTACACCAGACAGATAATTGCAATTCTAGGGATTTCAAGGTGGCAGTGGAATCCAATGCATTTCATACATCAATATGTGTGATGCCAGGGTGCCCCTGATCCACCATGTGGCACCTACTCTCTGATGGCTGTCCTAATTACCACCGTGAGTTTTGGTGTAATGAAGATGTGTTAGTTCAGTTTCTCATGTACCTGACTGTTCGATGCTGTGCTGTGGTGTGTGTGTAAACTTCCCTAGTTTAGTATGAGGGGCCGTTTAGGAAATATTTCAGACTTTTGTTACACAAACACATGTGAAACACACACACATTCACATATGAAACTGACAAGCATGCATTTATACTACTGAAAACTCGCACACACACATATGAAACACTCACGCACACACATATGAAATGCTCACACAGATACAGGTGAAAAGGTCTCTTATGTAACAAACAAAAACTTAAACTGTGTTAAAGACCCATAAAAAGTAAAGTGAAGGTCATTGTGATACACATCAGCACAGCACATGGTGCACACAGTGAAATGTGTCCTCTAAATTTAACCATCACCCTTGGTGAGCAGAGGGCAGCTATGACAGGCGCCCGGGGAGCAGTGTGTGGGGACGGTGCTTCGCTCAGTGGCACCTTGGTGGATCAGGAAAAAAGAAACCTTCTGAATACGGGGCCGCTTCCTTAACCGCTAGGCCACCACTGCTCCATGAGCTAAGTAAAAAACGAATGAAAAAGATTTGAATATTCATAGGAGGCGCACTGTGGAAGGAAGGGAGAGCGGCGTCGCGACCCGGTTTGGACTGATACAATTACCGCTTTTTTAATCGGGTCGCCAAAATAGAATCCATAGAACCGACTTCCGGATATACTGAAATGACTTCCGTATATAGTGAAAAGTTTAATTTTTGTTTGTTACATCACATGTATCTGTGTGTGCGAGTTTTCAGTAGTATAAATGCATGCTTGTCAGTTTCATATGTGAATGTGTGTGTGTTTCACATGTGTTTGTGTAACAAAAGTCTGAAATATTTCCTAAACGGCCCCTGGTAGTTTAGCGCTGTCTGTCTCATTGTTGTCCACATGTTTTAGTTAAATATTATTCTTGCACTGCTTGTGTCCCCAATTTGTCGGTGTCGCACACGTGTCAGTATGTTTAAATGTTACATGTAGCACCAGGTTCAGGAGCACGTTGTTTCATTTTACTATGTGCTGTCTAACACGTATATAGCTGAAATGACAATAAAGCTCTACTTCAGTTTTCTGTTTGCAATAAGAACCACACCTTTGTTTAAATGTTTTTTTTCTTTTGTCATAATTAAATCCCTGTCTTTTGACTGTGCATAGAGATTATTAGTTAGAAAATAAATCAAATAAAATGGAAGATTAAAAAACGCTTTGTGCACGATGATGAGAACGTTCCAGTCTCAGGCAAACAGTCCAGAATGCATTTTAATGAATCTTTATTTTATGAATATGTTTGCCTAAAAATAAACCAATGCATCTGAAGTGCCCCTAGCCAGACAAGCTTTGTTATATACAAGAACATATTTTATCGAGGGGTGTGGATGGGGAGTAAAGAGAGTCAGAGCGTTCAGCAGTCATACTTGTTTATTTAACACACCGAAAGCACTCACGTAAGATCACATTACACCCCTGTTCTAAACTCCAACCTTACCCAGGACATGAACATGCACTAGCATTCACCCAGACAGTGAGCCAACCTCTCCCTGAATTGCAAATTGCAAATGAACCCAGCCCTATTGGCTGTCAATGCTACCAAAGAAAAATAAAATAAAGGGAGATGTTTTATGAGAACTCGAATGGGGTGTATATGTACAGATAATTGCAGAAAAGTACACAGCGTAACTTACATTTACATATCAGTCCAGTCCATATGAGCCATGCAAAGCACCATTGCAAACTGAACATTTGTCAAGGTTCGAAAAAAAAAAAACTTTAACAGTAGTTCAAACAGTAGATGCTGAAGAACGTGATATCAGGACCGATCATACAAACCAGTCAGACAATGGTTTTAAAAAAATTCTTACATACATGAACAAATAGTTTTAAAAACTTTATGTTTGAATAATGAGATCATTATTTTGTGGAGGACTTTACAACAATATTTAATATATATTTTATTTACAAGTATTCTGCATAACAATATACTTCAGTGTTTTTCAACCCTGGTCCTGGAGGAATATCTGCCAGGATGTTTTTATTCCAACCCACATATCTTCACAATCTGCCCCACTAGTTATTAGGCCATTAAGTGACGCCTGAGCCTAATTAAGCGTTGGGCTGGAGTGAAGACTCTCTGGCAGACATTCCTCCTGGACCAGGGTTGGGAAACCCTGCAATACTGTAATGAATATTGAGACAGTCTAACAAAACCATCCCTGTCCTATTAAAGCCATTTAAAGTCAGTTGTACAAAAAGATGCTGCTCACCACAGAACTAGGCAAGTATTAAATAAGACACACGACACTACACTAATTATGAAGGGAATGGGGTGATGCTTTCCTATATTCTCATAGCTGTCCGGTGCTCAGTTATTGTTCGTCACCCTGACATCAACTCGGCTCATCTTTAAGTCACCTAATCCAAGTAAGCTGTTCTCCTGTCCTGTCTGTTTAAAATTTAAATATAACTTTACTATAAATACAGTCTTATTCCACTCCTCAATGCGTGAAAATGATGATGTAACATGTTTTCCACCAACGCACAATTTTTTTATTCATCATTATGGGGCAGTGGTAGCCTAGCAGTTTATGATGCGCCCCTATAATCAAAAGGTTCCTGGTTCGAATCCCGATTCGTCAAGTTACCAATGAGGTGCCACCGAGCAGAACATCGTCCCCACACACTGCTCCCCGGGTGCCTGTCATTGCTGCCCACTGCCCACCAAGGGTGATGGTTAAATACAGAGGACACATTTTGTTGTGTCACCATGTGCTGGTCCACAGTGTTTCACACTGACAAAAAACGATCACTTTCAAGTCCTAGATTCTATGGCACTTTCACATGTTAAAGGCACACACATTATAAAACTGCACAGATTATCAGCATTATGCTGAACATTTGCCCTCCCGCTAGAAGTTTAGTAAGAAGCAAAAAATCAAAAAGATTTCAGTATTAACATTCAAACAGCTTTTATTTGTATTTCACTTGTTTATTGCACGGTACATTTTTATAATAATGTAGACTGTATAAATCTATGTTTAATAGTTTAAGATAAAAATCCTATTTTTTTATATATTAAACTCGCTGCTAAGTCATTCTTTGTGTACGCTACAAGCTTTCTCCTTGACCTCCCGAGTAAACCTGATCCTTTTTCTCCCTCCACCTCCACCTCCTCTCCTCTCCCTTCATCATTTCCCACCGGCTCACGTGGGCGTTAAGTCCGATGGGGCTTCTTCAGCTTTACTGGATCTCACTACATGCGCTCTCTCACTTTATTTTTTAACCTTTCAGAGCAACAGACAAAGTTGGAGTTGGTGGAGGACATGAAGGGCAGCTTTCTGGTATGGTAGAGGAAGAAGAGGGGTTGAAGGGCACTTCTGATGATAAATAAGGTCATGCACGCAGGGTACACGCAGGAGTAAATAGTAATATTCGCAAAATAGATAATAACCATGTTAAAAACATATAAGATTACATTAGGGAGGAAGCTGACAGTGATGATTATGAAGATGATGAGCACAGTGATGAAGGCTCTCTTCTTCACAGGGTGCATGCTGTCGCGGGCCACGGGGCCAGAGTCCATCAGGGCTTTGAGCAGCGACAGGTTGCAGAAGATGATGAGGAGGAAGCAACCAATGAAAAGTATGAAAGCGATGTAATAATTCACATTTTCACTTTGATCTAGGGAGAAAAACAGAGAGTAGGACAGAGCACAGGACCATATCACCACGGTGCTGAGGATCCTTAGCTTGTTGTCACGGAGACGCATGAAGGTAGTCGGGTGCAGGACCGCTACGTAACGGTCCAAACAGATACAGGCCAGGAGAGGCGGCACGCCCAACTCATTCAGGTAGTAAAATAAGTCAATAACGATGTATATTGAGTCACTGCTACAATTAATATAACACAACATTACATCAGTTGGGAGACACACACAGTACATTGCGTCCATGAAGGCTAGGCTGCCAGTATAGAGGTCAGAGGTCGACCGCTCCACCCGGGCACACAGCAGGATCCACAACACCCTCAGGTTGGCTGGGAATCCCAGAAGAGCAGTTAGGACTTTTACGGACTGCATGAAGTAGACCTGGTTTAGGCTAAAAGCACAGATTAATGAGGAGTTGGATGCATCAGCTCTCAGGGTTGGACTAGAGGTGGCGTCAATGACGGAGATGTTGTTTGAGGAAAAAACAGCCATCACGGTGCAGAAAAAAATGCAGATCCTGCTTGGAAAAAAACGACAGATTAACTACACAAACTCACCCCTATCAGTCCGCTAGACAATATTTCATTTTTTGATCTGATCTCTTAGGTTAGAGCTGCTAGTCTGGTGTGAGAAATTCTATAAACCAATTATGCTTTCAGAAGTAATCAAAACATAATGACATAAGAGAAAAGAAATCGAAATCAAACTATTATTTGTCTTTGGTCATGGTGGCCGAGATCAGATGCGATTGGGCCTTCTTTTGGCCCCTGCTTCTACGGACCCTGTCTTGTGACGTTGTGCGTACGCGTCTTCCTTCCTCGCCATGTGCATCCACCGTGACAGAACGACCCGAACGCTTCAAGATGCAGCCGACTTCCCCCAACGCCACCTTCTGGCCTGGAACCCAACACACTTCAGGCGATCGGCAGTTTCATGCCCAGGTCCACGCCATGTTTTATTGTTTCCCCGGGCGTGACAGACTCTGCGAAAGAGCCTACAAAAGCTACCGTGGGGCCGAGGAGCTATTTTTCTCCTGGCGGTTCCTGAGGTGGAGTACGGCCTACGAAAGCTACGAAAGCTTTGTCTGCATCTCCTCTATAAAGATCACTTTTGGCCAGACTTAGTAGTAGATGGAGGTACCTGGGTCCCATTGGATTCTGCCAGTCTTGAGCTGATGGGACTTCTGGACATTTACAGATTTCAACATTAAATTAACTTGTTGATGCAGTATAACCACCTTCTGTCATGTTGCTGTGTTCAGTCTGACTGTAATGTATGGTTTCAGTAAATGACTGGGTTTAAACCTATATGGGAAATTGATGATGATTATTACCTCCTTTTTAATTGATTGATCAAACACCTAAATACAATCCTGCAAAAATACCCACCTTTCTATAAATGTATCTACAATAAATGGTGATGGTTTGAAGTCAAAGAGTAATAACACCAAGTCAGAGTTTCCTTTTCATTTTTCATTTAGGTAACAAATAAGAATTAGTATTTTAAAATAGTATTTTTGAAGCATACTTAGTTTGAAGCATTTTCCACGTTTGCATAACACTGTACAGGGAGTGCAGAATTATTAGGCAAATGAGTATTTTGTCCACATCATCCTCTTCATGCATGTTGTCTTACTCCAAGCTGTATAGGCTCGAAAGCCTACTACCAATTAAGCATATTAGGTGATGTGCATCTCTGTAATGAGAAGGGGTGTGGTCTAATGACATCAACACCCTATATCAGGTGTGCATAATTATTAGGAAACTTCCTTTCCTTTGGCAAAATGGGTCAAAAGAAGGACTTGACAGGCTCAGAAAAGTTAAAAATAGTGAGATATCTTGCAGAGGGATGCAGCACTCTTAAAATTGCAAAGCTTCTGAAGCGTGATCATCGAACAATCAAGCGTTTCATTCAAAATAGTCAACAGGGTCGCAAGAAGCGTGTGGAAAAACCAAGGCGCAAAAGAACTGCCCATGAACTGAGAAAAGTCAAGCGTGCAGCTGCCAAGATGCCACTTGCCACCAGTTTGGCCATATTTCAGAGCTGCAACATCACTGGAGTGCCCAAAAGCACAAGGTGTGCAATACTCAGAGACATGGCCAAGGTAAGAAAGGCTGAAAGACGACCACCACTGAACAAGACACACAAGCTGAAACGTCAAGACTGGGCCAAGAAATATCTCAAGACTGATTTTTCTAAGGTTTTATGGACTGATGGATGGGCCCGTGGCTGGATTGGTAAAATACAGAGAGCTCCAGTCCGACTCAGACGCCAGCAAGGTGGAGGTGAGATGAGCTTGTGGGGCCTTTTCGGTTTGAGGATGGAGTTGAGCTCAACTCCCAGTCCTACTGCCAGTTTCTGGAAGACACCTTCTTCAAGCAGTGGTACAGGAAGAAGTCTGCATCCTTCAAGAAAAACATGATTTTCATGCAGGACAATGCTCCATCACATGTGTCCAAGTACTCTATTAGAAAAAAAACTAATGACATGGCCTCCTTGTTCACCTGATCTGAACCCCATTGAGAACCTGTGGTCCATCATCAAATGTGAGATTTACAAGGAGGGAAAACAGTACACCTCTCTGAACAGTGTCTGGGAGGCTGTGGTTGCTGCTGCACACAATGTTGATGGTGAACAGATCAAAACACTGACAGAATCCATGGATGGCAGGCTTTTGAGTGTCCTTGCAAAGAAAGGTGGCTATATTGGTCGCTGATTTGTTTTTGTTTTGGAATGTCAGAAATGTATATTTGTGAATGTGGAGATGTTATATTGGTTTCACTGGTAAAAATAAATTATTGAAATGGGTATATATTTGTTTTTTGTTAAGTTGCCTAATAATTATGCACAGTAATAGTCACCTGCACACACAGATATCCCCCTAAAATAGCTCAAAATAAAAACAAACTAAAAACTACTTCCAAAAACATTCAGCTTTGATATGAGTTTTTTGGGTTCATTGAGAACATGATTGTTGTTCAATAATAAAATTATTCCTCAAAAATACAACTTGCCTAATGTTTCTGCACTCCCTGTATGTATAGCTCAACCATTCTTGAGAACTGGAAGAAAGTCTGTCCTACACAACAAAATGAAATGTCCACGTTTTATACTTCTGAAGACCTGCAGCTACACGCCGTGCACACAACATCCAGAACTTCATTCACCACACATGCAGCTCCATGCAGGCGTCTCAGATATTCTGTCTCTGTAGTTAAATCTCTTCACGAAAAGTGTTGTGCGTTGCTCACCTGTGTGCTGGACTAGAGGGTCCTTCTCTAGTCCTCCTGTTAGAAAAGTGCATCTGATCCAAGCTCAGTGACGCTTTTATACCGACACGACACGCACCTACCACATATCGTCTGTCATTCCATTAAAAACAAACCACGGCTCACCCCAGGACAGGTGTGTGTGAAACAGGTGTGTGTGTGTGTGTGTGTGTGTGTGTGTGTGAGTTCCTAACCACTAAACTAACCCTTAATCCCAAAAAATTATACATGCAATTGTTAATTATCTTATTATGATTATACAAAAGTTTACACAATTCGTCTCAATGTTTTTATCTTGAAATTGTCTTTTTTTTGTCATGATTTAACATTAATACGAGTTCCTCTAGTCTGTCTAATGTCCCGCAGTGACTAGAAGTGGCGATGGGTGTAAAGAGTGCTTCGGTCATTCTGCTTCGCTGTTCAGAGAGCGGCAGCTCAGACGGTCGGATCTGAAATGTCGTCATGAGGGTAACGTTTACCTCCCGTTTCCCCTAAAAAATTATCTCCACCGACCGTTATGGCTGGAAAACGTGTGAAGCATGGCAGTTGCTTTGTGATGGGATGTAAAAAAGAGCACCAACGTATTTTTTTTAGTTCCGTCAACTCTGAAGAACCAGGGGGTGAATATTATTTTTCCTGGAAAATTGCCGACAAAACTTCCTGTTTGCACTAAACTTTGTGGTTGGTGAATGGTGTTCATGACGTCATTTCCACAAATGCTTGCTCACTTCTATAGGCCACTCACCTCCTCGTCCCGCCTCTCTCCTCCTCATTAGCATTTAAAGCTACAGACTGGATTGGGACTGGATCAAAGTGGCTGTAATTCTGCACCACGGCTGAATTCCGGAAAGAGACTTCAGATACAGGATTAGTGGGCCAACAAGACCGATGTAAAATTGGTATGTTTTATTGGTATTTCTGATTAATAAGATTTTTAAATAATGACATTTAACAGAAGCATCCGTGTTTGTTGTAATTGCCTCACATTTAGTTTCAGTTTTAGTTTCATTTGTTGCTTGCCTTTACATAGTGGGTTATATGTGAGGCAGAACTTTCTGGTGTCCTGCAGATCATACCCGGCAGAGAGGGGAATCAGGACATTCATCTTGGAAGGACTGTGAACACGAAGGAGCCGAGATGTCCTACACAAAAAAAAGTTTTATCGTTGAAATATTTGTGGTGCCTATGCACGAGACTTGCAACTACATGCACTGCACATAACACTCCTGCACGCGCCCGGTCACATTCCCATGAGTACTCATTGCCCACCACACCCCATAAACACAGAACACCTGCACACATCAATCACAGACGGGACATCAGCCTCCCGTCCTCCTTTCATCCTGGTTCGAAGTACCTACAATGTCTGTGTCTGTTCTGCACTGGGGTCCCCTCTGAAGCAGAGTTGAAAAATTAAAATGTGAAGTGAAGGTCATTGTGACACACAGTAGCACAGCACACGGTGCACACAGTGAAATGTGTCCTCTGCTTTTAACCTGCTTTTAACTCTGTTTTTTTTAAGTGGTGGCCTAGCGGTTAAGGAAGCGGCCCCGTAATCAGAAGGTTGCCGGTTCGAATGCCGATCCTCCGAGGTCCCCACATTTACAGGCAAGACTTTTGTGTTCTCCTTCATATCTTGTGGGTAAACTTCATTAATGAAGTGAAAGTGAAGTGATTGTCACATGTGATACATAGCAGCACAGCACACGGTGCACACAGTGAAATGTGTCCTCTGCATTTAACCCATCACCCTTGGTCAGCAGTGGGCAGCCATGACAGGCACCCGGGGAGCAGTGTGTGGGGACGGTGCTTTGCTAAGTGCACCTCAGTAGCACCTTGGCGGATGGGGATTCGAACCGGCAACCATGCTTCCTTAACCCCTAGGCCACCACTGCCCTCACTGATGGGGGCAATCACTGATGAAGCGCTGATGAAAGAAGGTGTAACACTGCCACCGGGAGGATGAAGATGTGGAGGACTCTGTGGAACTTAATACTTAATGATATCAATGGGAAAGCAGACGCTGTACATACAGTCCAGAAGACCTAGACTCCCAGAGAAGGGATCTGATGTTGAACTCTCTTCTTGCCCTGAATTCGCAGCCTCAGCACCATTTCACATTTACATTTACAGCATTTATCAGACGCTCATATCCAGAGTGACTTACAACCTGGTTCATAGTGTCTTACCCACTAGGCTACTACCACCACCATCAGGTTGGCTGGGAAGCTTGCATTGGCTGTAAGAGCTTCATATGAAAATACAGGCCTGCCTCAACTGGCCTGCATGTGCAATATGTTACAACTGGATGAGTCCAGACTGAAGTCACTCAATGATCCTCCCAACGTTCCCTTGAAAATAACTCTCGTTGGGTAGAAAACAAACAGAAGAGACCTGCTGCTTTTTTAATTAGTCTGAATTTTTCCTGAAATGAACAGAACTTTATGCCATCACACATATATCCACATCTATTTTTAGAAATCTGTGGCCATCTAGGATTTAAATATGGAAAACCAGTGGTGCTTTGTGTATTACATGCTCTTTAAAACACTAAGTGATGATCGGCAGGGCAACGTTATGAGTAGTCTTGCTAAGCCTTCGATGCGATGGCACTTGTTCGCTTTCACATGTTAATTAGGAGATGGTTCATAGATGGGTTTGTTACCTACTCGATGTTTCTATACATTTCTATACAACTGATTTTTCTACATAAATACACATAAGTACAAATTGAATGCAAATGACAAAATATAAAATTCTTACCCAGCCACTGGAACCAGTACAAAACAAGACCCACATTGCTGAGGACATTAAAACATTTTTTCTGAAAGTGAAAGTGAAGAAAATTCTAGAAATTCATTCTAGAAAACTGATGAATTTTTGACCAGTTGTAACATGAAATGGAGAAATCAGATGACAGCAATTATAAAGCTTTTTTAAAAGGCCAAAGGCACACGAACTAAAAACTGCATAGCGTTTCTGGTGAAAACGTGCCCCCCCTTTTAAAAGAGTTTTAATTACAAGTTGTAAATTAGTAAATTCAAAGTAAATTCAAAGAGATTTTTCAGTATTAATACACAAATGTATTATGTGTGTTTCATTTCTTTATTTGCATGGTACATATAATATAATGTGCTGCTCTAAAAAATGGTCTTCATTTACAATAAAATCACATAAAATGAGAAGATAATTTCTAATCTTAAAGTATTATAAAATTTTATCTTATCTTAAATATTGAACACTCATGAAGAGTTTAACGGTGTAACCATGGTGCTGTTTAATTGGCCTTTTATAGCTGAAAGATGTTTATGACTGCAATGTATTTTAAATATAAAGGTTATGGACATTTTTTTTCTTTCAGTTGACCACCATAGGCTATTTAGTCGGCGGCTCTGCCTGATGGTTTGGAGTGAACACACTCCTTACCTTCTACAGCAACAGACTGAGTTGGGGTTTGTGGTGGACATGAAGGGCAGCTTTCTGGCATTGTAGAGGAAGAAAAGAGCTTGAAGGGCAGTTCTTAGGATAAATAAGGCAGTGCATGCAGGATACAGGCAGAAATAAAGGAAGAAATTTTCAGAATTAATAAAAAATATTTCATAAACATATAAGATTAGAGCAGGGAGGAAGCTGACAGTGATGATCATGAAGATGATAAGCACAGTGATGAAGGCTTTCTTCTTCACAGGGTGCATGCTGTCGCGGGCCACGGGCCCAGAGTCCATCAGGGCTTTGAGCAGCGACAGGTTGCAGAAGATGATGAGGAGGAAGCAACCAATGCAAACTGTGAAAGCGATGTAATAATTCACATTTACACTTTGATCTAGGCAGACAAATAAAGAGTAGGACAGAGCACAGGACCATATCACCAAAGTGTTGAGGATCCTTAGCTTGTTGTCACGGAGACGCATGAAGGTAGTCGGGTGCAGGACCGCTACGTAACGGTCCAAACAGATACAGGCAAGGAGAGGCGGCACGCCCAACTCATTCAGGTGAAAAAAAAATCCCATGAACATGTATGTTGCATTACTGCTGTTATAAATATAATACATTGTTACATCAATTGGGAGACACCCACAGTACATTGCGTCCATGAAGGCTAGGCTGCCAGTATAGAGGTCAGAGGTCGACCGCTCCACCTGGGCCCACAGAAGGACCCTTAACACCCTCAGGTTGGCTGGAAACCCCAGAAGAGCTGTAAGTATTTCCATGGAATGCATGAAGTAGTACTGATCATTACTAAAAGCACAGTTGTTGAATGTGTTGTCAAATGTATCAGTACTGGGGGCTGAAGTAGAATTGGCGTCAATGACGGAGAAGTTCTTCCGGGAAAGACCAGCCATCGTGGTGTACAGATCCTGCTCGGAAAAAAATAAAAATAAAAAGGATTAAACTGACGCAAAACCGCTTATCAGTCTTAGCAGGGAGAAGATCCCCCCGATGGAAGAGGAAAAGAAGAGGCCGCAACCTTCAAGAGAAACTCTTTTATAATCAGCATTTGACTTCCAAAAAGGTTGCCACAGACCAATCACATGGTCCCTTGCTGTTCCTGCCTTCAGAACATACAGTGGTCATCCACCCTCAACAAGACTTTCCCGTCATGGGACTCAGACCATATGTGATACTTCTTGTGATACGCCCTTATCCAGAGCGACTTACAATCAGTAGTTACAGGGACAGTCCCCCCCCTGGAGACACTCAGGGTTAAGTGTCTTGCTCAGGGACACAATGGTAGTAAGTGGGATTTGAACCTGGGTCTTCTGGTTCATAGGCTAGTGTGTTACCCACTAGGATACTACCACCCTACCACCACTACCATCACTCGGTTTCCATCTTACAAGAGCATAAATTGGCATTAAAGTTAAAGCGCAGGTTTCACGCCGCCAGACTCATATCGTCCTGAACACACTCACCAACCTTCCGATCAAAAACTGTCACCAGAACACATTCACGACATATGTAGTTCCGGGTTCTCACACCACGTACAGTCAGGAAAAAAATCGTTTGAACCCCTGCTGAAATGAATAGTCTATAACTGCAATGGTAGGTTTACTTGAACAGTGACAAATCTGACCACAAGACCTTCAACCAGTTTAGATGTTCAGTGGCCTGTAGAGCTTGCTGCCACTGCAGGGTTTCAGTCCTTCGCGGCGTAGTGTGCTTCCAACTGTTTTCTTGGTGACTACGGTCCCAGCCGCCACAAGATCATTGAAACGTTCCTCCTGGGTACTTCTGGGCTGGTTCAGCGCGTTCTCATCACTGGAGCGGGGAGATCCAGGCCGAGGGAGATCCCTTCGTGAATAATCACACCAACTGTTGTCACCTTCTCACCCAGATTCAGTCTTGTCCCTAACCTGCTGGGGAAGCTGTTTGGTCTTGGCCATGGTGCAGAGTCTGAAGTATGGGTAGACACGTGTGATTTATACAGGAACCCCGTTTAAAAGCTCCCAGTGTCGGCTGGTGTCCTGTATTAATATGGCCTGATTATTATGGGTTGCCTCTTGGCACATGCCAAACACTCTCTGGAGGCGTTTTCTATGCTTTCATCCAAACACCATGTGAGCTGTCCTGGTTTTCAGGTCCTTCAGCTTCTGTATATCACTGCTGTTGCTGAAGGTTGGCCACCTGTCCTGAGTTAAGGTCTGGATCTCCCTGGTTTTCCTGGTCCTTACCCCTCCTGTCACAGGCTACCTGGTGTCTCTGTCAGCAGCAGCAGATATTCTGACTCTGTAGTAGAACCTCATTACAAAAGAAGAAAAAAGGAACGACGTGCTGCGCGTTGCTCACCTGTGTGCTGGACTAGAGGGTCCTTCTCTAGTCGTCCTGTTAGAAAAGGGCATCTTATCCAAACTCAGTGAGGCTTTTATACCGACACGACACGCACACACATACCACGCATCCATCATTTTATTAAAAACAAATCACAGCTCACCTCAGGACAGGCGTGTGAGATCTCGTTCACTTTTACACACAGTACAAACATGCAAAAAGAACAAACATGAATTTGTATCTCATTATCTCATTATACTGATATAAATATAATGCTTTCATTTAAAGAATATTTCCATCTTATTGGTATCTCTGAATCTGTCAATCAGATACTGTTTTTCCGTTTCAAAGTGCTTGTCATTAGTCCATTTGATTTAAACTGATGACATTTTACTGAAGCAGTCATTTAGATCATTGCTTCTCAGTCCTGCTTTTGAAGAAGTTTATTTTTTGAGACCATTTTGAATTTAACAAGACCCAACAATTTCTTAAGCTGTACACAGTGTGTTAGAATGAATGTTTTCTGGCATGTGGACCGCTGGCATGACAGGGCAGTGTTTGGGCAGAGGTGGCCTAGCGGTTAAGGAAGCAGCCCCGTGATCAGAAGGTTGGCGGTTCGGTGCCACTGAGCAAAGCACCGCCCCCACACACTGCTCCCCGGGCGCCTGCTCACTCAGGCTGATGGGTTGACACAACGAAAAAGTTTCCTCTGTATTGAACCATCACCCTTGGTGAGCAGTGCGCAGTCACGACAGGCGCCCGGGGAGCACCTTTCATTTACATTTACATTTACCGCATTTATCAGACGCCCTTATCCAGAGCAACTTACAATCAGTAGTTACAGGAACAACTTAGGGTTAAGTGTCTTGCTCAGGGACACAATGGTAGTAAGTGGGATTTGAACCTGGGTCTTCTGGTTCATAGGCGAGTGTGTTACCCACTAGGCTACTACCATCCCGATTCGAACAGGCAACCTTTTGATCGTGGGTCCGTTTCCTTAACCTCTAGGCCACCACTGGCCCACATCGTAACATCAGCTGCGGGAATGCTACAATCATCTCCAGGCACTGTTCAGCACACTGTTCAGAGGTTTTGAGCAGTCAGATGCAGACCATTTGACATTTTCTGCCATAATCATCATTGCTGTGTACATCCCGCCGAACATTAGCACTAATGCTGAAGGTAGTGGGGTACTACAACATCATCAGCGATCTGCACAACTCAAGTCATTACTACCAAACAACTTGCTAGACCTTGTTTATGCAAAGATCAAGCAGCACCAGGGATCCAAGGCTGCACCCCTCCCCCACCTCTGACAGTCAGACCACATCTCCATACTTCTCACCCCGGTCTACTGACCCATCAGCAAGCAGTTCAGACCAGCCATCAGAGAAGTGAGAATGTGGCCATTTCTGCCCTTCTGGGCTCTTTTGACTGCACAGATTGGGAGATGTTTAGAGATGCAGCCACCACTCAGTTGACATGGAGGACAACCTCAGTCACCAGCTACATCAGCAAGTGTGTTGAGGATGTCACCATCTCCAAGATCATCACACAACTGAACCACAAACCCTGGTTCTCTGCGAAGCTGCGCAACCTGGTGAAAGTCAGGGACAAAGAGGCTTATTCTACAGCCAGAGCCAACCTGTCACGGGCCATATGCAGAGAGAATCAACAGCCACTTCAGGGCTTCAAAGGACATGCGGTGCAAGTGGCAGGGGATCCAGGGGTCTTTCCATGGGAGACGTCAGCATGACAGGTGCTAGTAGCTTAGTGGGTGACACACTCGCCTATGAACCAGAAGACCCAGGTTCAAATCCCACTTACTACCAATGTGTCCCTGAGCAAGACACTTAACCCTGAGTGTGTTTTCAGGGGGGGGGACTGTCCCTGTAACTACTGATTGTAAGTCGCTCTGGATAAGGGCGTCTGATAAATGCTGTAAATGTAAATGACCCTGCACAGAGTAAACCCGTGGGAAGCAGCAGGACTACGGGAGTGAACTGGTCAGCTTGCAGACACCTTCACTGGTCACTGAGGTCAGATAAGGTACCTGCATGCCTCCAAACCATCAAGTTCGTCCCAGTTCTAAGGAAGTAAATTGTGTCCTCCCTTAATGTTTATGTATTTCATCATTATGAAATGCTTTGAAGGGCTGATACTGAGGCACATGCTCAGCCTCCTGCGGCCACTCTTTGGTTTTTAATCGTCATCACTCCACGAGCTTCAGCTGAGGACAATTAGGTCCTCTATTAAGGGGCAGTGGTGGCCTAGCGGTTAAGGAAGTGGCCCCGTAATCAGAAGGTTGCCGGTTCGAATCCCGATCCGCCAACGTGCCACTGAAGAGCCACTGATCAATGGACCGTCCCCACACGCCCAGCCCAGAAAACCTATGAGAAGTTCTAAATCGAACAGGCAGTAGTAGGACATCTCGCCGTCCAGACAACTGACAGATGGAACAAAGTCATCATATGTGATGTTCATAAGGGAGGCCAGTGGGCTATAGAAGCTGTTCAAGCTGCCGTTGCCGAAGTTGTCTGGAGACCACATTTCACTGTCTGCACTGGGTGCTGTGTCACATGTGGCAACTGATCAATTTTCATTTTGAAGTAAAGAAAACTGGACCAACAAATCAGGAGTAGTACAATTGATTCTGCATGTCAATTGTATTTATAAAAGAGAACACAAAAGATGAAAAAATAAAACAAAATAACTCGATTACAACAGTAATCCTCACCTCTGCAAGTCTGCGTTCTTGTCACCCGAGCAGTAAAGTGTCCCCAAAGCACATTCAGTAGAGGTCAGAATTTGGATGAATACAAATGTCAGCGGACCTCAAGACAAGTGAGTTCGTGCATCAGAGATGCATTGGCTCACATATTTGTTGAGGAAGGATTTTCATGTATTGGCAGATTTGCATTCAGACATCCGCGCATAACAACCAGCACATATTCTTCAAGCAATCAGAACATGTATAGTATTTCAAACTTCATACGAAATTTGCTGTTTATGTGACTTCAGAGATGTTCCGCAATTCCATGTCTTGTCCTGAAAAGTGAATCTCTTATTAAAACGCCTGCTGCAAGCACACATGCGGACTGCATTGTGGTAATATGAAAATAACATTTGCCATTTTATCTGCATTTGCCAAAGAAAAAATACAACTTACTTCCCAGCAGCACTTTCCTGTCCACCATTCAGCACTAGGAGAAAATGTCTCCTGAACAACTTTGTAACAGAAATTGATACAGCAACATTTAAACTTGGCACGAGGCATATCTGCATGGAAGAGATGTGCATAAAAATAAAAATAGATATTTGCATAAAAATATGCAAATCAGACTTTGGCAGCCAGGTTCCCACAGACACGTGCAGCTTTTGTGTGCACCTGGCCGTGAAACCTGCGGTCACCCTGCACCATCAGACTAACTGCTATTCAGCACCCAGAGAGGCGCCGAGACTCACGTCAGGTCAGATTGTTTGATTTCCAGCTAAATGGACCGTCTAACACATAATGGTCCATGCAAAACAGCCTGAATTGTATTCATGTAACACATTTAATGACAATACAAAAAAAAGGGACATCAAACCCTGATGCTGGCTTAAGTGCAAGTTTCTTTATGATGATCAAAGACAATGTTGACTAGAAAAGCAAGTAATTCAAGTCTCTGTAGTGTGTGAAACATGACATCCTCACCTGTGTTATGGACCGCAGGGGGTCTTCTCTGGGGACCTGGAGTCTCCTGCACACTGCGGGCTTTATGTAGGCAATCGTTTGCTTTTCATAATAAAGCAGATCACACCGTACCACATGATGAATATGTGTGTGCATATTGTGACATGTTCCCTGTTCTCCCTCCAGAGTCAGAACTGTTACTGCCAGCCTTCCCACAAGCAGTCAGCGCTCTCAATGCTCTACATAATTTTGTCCGGTTATGTCCTGTTTGTCCTGTTCATTGTACAGAAAAGTTTTACTTTTCTCCTGTAGATATAACATGTACAGTATTTAAGATTTAGTTTTAGTTATTATAGTTTAGTTTAGTGTGTATATACGTATATATTTAACGTGTGTGTGTGTGTGTGTGTGTGTGTGTGTGTGTGTGTGTATATATATATATATATATATATATACGTGTATACAGTATATTATGTTAACTGCAAGTAATGTTCATCCGAACATTACTTTAAATGGAGCAAGTACAGAACTATTCGGTGTAATATAGAGACAATAGAGACAATTTTCCTTCAGTGTCAACTGTAGGACCTGTTAAGATCCATTGAGACATACTGTGTGTGATTTTAGGCAACACAAAAAATAAATGTAGTTGTTGATATTTTCTAAATTTTAACTCTCTTTTCACAAGCCCTGCAGACTGTGGGTTGTATGCATAGGAGTTTTTAAGGTCTGTTTTAAAGTTTTTGCTATGAGTGAAATCCCATTTTTATTAAATGTGTTGCAACATTACTATACATTTATTCTGGTACCCCATCCCAAGAAATTAATAATTTGAAAAATTATTCATTTATTTGCAACACTTATCTATTCTTAAAAATTTAACACTCACTGTAGATTGTAACAGTGTTCTTGCTGTGGTGTTTTATTGATTTAGACAGAAGTAGAATCTAAATCAATGCAATTCACTTTAATTATAAAACACAGCCACATAAGTAATTCATTGCAAAATATGTAATGAAATAGTTGCACACTCCCTAACTCCTACAGCAAGAGACTGAGCTGGGGTTAGTAGAGGACATGAAGGGCAGCTTTCTGGCATGGTAGAGGAAGAAGAGGGGTTGAAAAGCAGTTCTGAGGACGAACAAGGCCGTGAATGAAGGGATCAGGCACAAGAAAATATCATTTTCAAAAACAAAAATTATATAAACATATATCATTACATCAGGGAGGAAGCTGACAGTGATGATTATGAAGATGATAAGCACAGTGATGAAGGCTCTCTTCTTCACAGGGTGCATGCTGTCGCAGGCCACGGGGCCAGAGTCCATCAGGGCTTTGAGCAGCGACAGGTTGCAGATGATGATGAGGAGGAAGCAACAAATGAAAACTGTGAAAGCGATGTAATAACTGATCAAATTCTCCAAATTATCTATAAAGATATATATAGCGTAGGACAGAGCACAGGACCATATCACCACGGTGCTGAGGATCCTTAGCTTGTTGTCACGGAGACGCATGAAGGTAGTCGGGTGCAGGACCGCTACGTAACGGTCCAAACAGATACAGGCCAGGAGAGGCGGCACGCCCAACTCATTCAGCCGAAACAGAAATCCCATGAAGATGTAAATTGGGTCACTGCTACCAGTAGGAATAAAATACATCTTTACATCAATTAGGAGATACACACAGTTCATTGCATCCATGAAGGCTAGGCTGCCAGTATAGAGGTCAGAGGTCGACCGCTCCACCCGGGCCCACAGCAGGATCCACAACACCCTCAGGTTGGCTGGGAATCCCAGAAAAGTAGTTAGTATTTCTACAGACTCCTTGAAGTAGACGTGAGCTTCACTAAAAATACAGCTGTTGAACCGGTCATAGAAAGTGTTATCACTGTAAAATGCGGAGTTCAATTCAGCAGCGCTGAGGGCTGGGCGATGGTTTCCATCAATGACGGAGAAGTTATTCGTGGAAATAACAGCCATCAAGGTGCAGATCCTGCAGGGGCAAGAAGTACAGATCAAAGTACAGATCTGACACTTATCAGTCTTAGCAGCTAGCAGTCTTGTCTATGAAAAAATCCAGCATTACTATGTCACTTTATAATAAGCCTCTAGGCATTATTATTATTCTTAAACTGACTTCTAGACAAGAGCTGTCTAGACTTAATTAGGAAAGTAAATGCTATAAATTACGAATTATTTCAAAAGTGAAAGTGTCATTTAATATCAAAATAGAGTGAATGAACAAAAGAAAAATCCAAATCAAATAATTATTTTGTGTGACAAACATTGTTATAAGTACGCTTGCTCACAGTTTTTAAAGGAACACTGTTGGAAGCACAAAAATTCTGATCCTTCTGTTTCATGTACCAGACAGACTTGATGATGTTGGGATCAGGTGCAAATCATCATAGATCCTTCTTCTTCTTTACACTATAGCTTGTTTTTAATTGCATTGGCTGTATTTTTAGGATTTTGTCCTGCTGCAGAATAAATTCGGGGCCAATTAAAAATCCTTCCTGATGGAGTTACACGATGGATGGAACTGTCTACCTCTGTTTCTCAACGTTCAGAAGATTAATCCTATTTGCAGAAATGCAGCCTGAGACACTCATTATTTCAGACACCCTCTAGGCCAGGGGTCTCCAACATGTAGCTTGTGGGCCGTTTTTCAGTGGCTCGCCAAGGGGGCAGTTATCCAGCTCAAATTTGGTTAGAAACTTCGGGAAAACAGTTACAAGATGATTTTTAAATTAACTATCAATCAAGTTGAACCGGGGTGGCGTTATGATGGGGCAAGACAAACATCGTACTTTCTTAAATATCATATAATACTTTACCCACAAACTGAATATGGACAAGATTTACAGCTGTAGCTCTGATTTTGCACAGGTCCCCACGCTTCCTCCACCCATCCAATCGCTGTTAGTATGCAAATGACCCAGAGAGTCTCCACTGGACAAACAGTACAGGCCAAAAGTTTGGACACACCTTCTCCTTCAATGTGTTTTCTTCATTTTCATGACCATTTACGTTGGTAGATTCTCACTGAAGGCATCAAAACTATGAATGAAGTCATGTGGAGTTACGTACTTAACAAAAAAAGGTGAAATAAGTGAAGACATGTTTTTTATTCTAGTTTCTTCAAAATAGCCGCCCTTTGCTCTGATTACTGCTTTGCACACTCTTGGCATTCTCTTGATGAGCTTCAAGAGGTCGTCACCTGAAATGGTTCTCCAACAGTCTTGAAGGAGTTCCCAGAGGTGTTTAGCACTTGTTGGACTCTTTCCCCTCACTCTGCGGTCCAGCTCACCCCAATCAATCTCGGTCGGGTTCAGGTCCGGTGACTGTGGATGCCAGGTCTCCACTTTTTGCTGTGAGATGAATCTTTTTTTCAGCCATGCCAATGAAGAATATTTAGTTTTTTAGTATTTCCCTGTGGAATTATAACGGTCATGGGTGGGCTGGACATGGCGACGAAGGAGGACGCATTCGCACGATTTCACAGGACAGTTGTTTAATACAGACTACACGAGACAAGGGAACATGAACACGCACAATGACTCAACGGCGAACAGACACGAACAGGATAGTTTTATACAATTATATAAATATACAGCAGGTGAACACGATCAGGGAACATTACACAGGACGAACATGAAACTCCGGTCCGGACTCCGGATCCGGAGTCACCCCTGTTTTTATTATTAAATTAACAATAAACACAAATAAAGACTGGCGCGGTGGCCGAAAACGATTTAACTTAAATGAAGAACGTAAACAAACCCGTAGGCGTGTGGCGATTGCCAGAAATCAAATCACAAACATACACACGGTTGCCAAATGAAGTTCACGAAAATGCTGGAGACCTAGAAGGGGTGGAAACATCCGGCATTTATGCGCCGTCAGGATTGGCCACTGGTGTTGAGCACAGCTGCTGTCAATCCTGACAGAGCCCCCCTCCAAGGGCTACGTCCTCGGAGACGCTCGGCCTGGCTCCCCGGCGTGGTCCCCCTTGGTGGCCCCGGACCCTCGGCCTGGGTCCCCGGCATGGTCCCCCTTGGCGGCCCCGGACCCTCGCATGGCTGCCCTGGACCCTCGGACCTGCACAGTCTCCGCACGTCTCCTCTGACACGTCTTGTGTCACCCCCTGCACCGCGCAGGGAGATTGTTCCAGAGCCTCCGGCGACCGTTCCAGGCACCTCTGGCTGGTGCCTTCTGGGACTATGCAGCCCCTCTCGCTGCACGGCCCTGGTGCCAAGGGGGGGGGCATTGCCAGACCATCCAGCTAGCCCCTTCTGCGTCCGTTGGGGCAAGCAGGCCCTCTTTCTGCCTGTCCCAGCTGGGTCCTCATGCCTACCAGGGGGCTCTGTGATGCTCCACCCCTCTGGAGGCGGACACAGACCCATGCCTGGCCCACCCTCCTCACCGGCTACCGGAGGACCCAGCTCAATCGCTTCCCCACCTACCCTCCCCTCAGGAGAAGTCCCAACGTGAACTGCACCCCCCCAAAAATTTATTTGGGGGAGCACCCCCCCCCGGCTGGACTTAGGGGTACCTTGGGGCTCGTCCACCTCGCCTTGGACCAGTGCAGTCAGGTTGGGAACTCCCTCCCTGGGGTTCGGCTCTGCTGCTGGGTCGCCATCTGGTGGACACAAAGATGGGAAGTGGGGGCGACATACGGACACATAAACCATGCACACACACACACACACAGACACAGACAGACAGAAGAGAGGGTCGTCTGGTTCCCTCTCTGAGCACTCCGGGACCTCCTCAGGGGGCACAGCCAGGATCTCGGGAGGCGTGACCTTCTCGTCGCCCGCCAGTGCTGGGTCTTCTTGCCCCGGATCCTGACTGGCGCTGGATGTGGTGGAGGGGCAGAGTTCGATCCCTGGCTCAGGCTCTGGCCGATCAAACTCTGCCCTCAGTCTCTGCTGGAAGTCCCGAAAACTCCTGTCAGTCTCTCTCGACTCCCGTGCTTTCATCGTCGTCCGTGTCGTCCCAGTCCACGGGGAGCGCAGAGTTCCTGGCTCGACATGGCGAAGATCGTGGGGGTCGCATCCTCTGCGCTCGCTGCCCACGTCACTTCCTCGCTGCTGCTGACGCCAACGTCCTCGCTCCGCCCACTCACCCGCTGACGTTGTCGCTTCCGGGTTTCAGGGAGTTTCCCGGGGGTGACGTCATCATGCGGCGCCGCGTACCACGGCTTCTCGGGGAGAAAACGCTCCACCAGAATGGGTGTCGCGTCTCTTCCCTGGCGTCCGCGTTCGCCGTGCCAGGCTGCGTCCTCTGCGGTGCATTTTCTCCTCTGCTTTTTACCTCTGCGCTTTTGGGTGCGTCTCCGGCATTCTGTCACGACTACGGACTTACGGGGGAAGGAAGCGCAGAGGTCTGACATACTGGGAAGGGATTTTTATTATTAAATAAACAATAAACACAAATAAAGACTGGCGCGGTGGCCAAAAACGATTTAACTTAAATGAAGAACGTAAACAAACCCGTAGGCGTGTGGCGATTGTCAAATCACAAACATACACACGGTTGCCAAATGAAGTTCACGAAAATGCCGGAGATCTAGAAGGGGCGGAAACATCCAGCATTTATACGCCGTCAGGATTGGCCACTGGTGTTGAGCACAGCTGCCGTCAATCCTGACATCACCCCACCACACTTTTTACACAAGTAATGATTTTATTTAGATTTATTATGTTTTCTCAATTTGTTTAACAATTATTATTTAAACTAGTTTAGTTTAAAGCATTTTCTTAACAATTGAGGCAAAATATGTCCTAAATAAAAATAATAATAATAAATTATCCATGTTTTGTTATTTAAATATTGAAGCAGAGTTCATACACAAGAGTCTGACATATTTACATGTTTTAACAAAGTTTACAAAGCTTAAAAATTGTTATGGCTTAAACTTTTTGATCTAAATATTATCAGACCGTGCTACATCATTCCAGAGGTGTTACATGTCACTGCAGGTTTCATTCCCCCAGCCTTGTTCACTCGATCGCACAACCTTCTGGTCAGCAGCTGCACCCAGAACTCATTCACCACATATTCAAGACCCCCACATTCACTCTGCCTTCACCAAACCTCACTGCTGTTGCTGTTGTTGAATGTCAGCCACCTGTCCTGAGTTCAGCTCTGGAACTTCCTGGTTTTCCTGGTTCTTACCCCTCCTGTCACAGCTCACTCAGTGTTTCCGTCAGCAGATATTCTGATATTCTCCTCATATGAAGAAAGAAGGACGTGCTGTGCGTTTCTCACCTGTGTGCTGGACTAGAGGGTCCTTCTCTAGTCGTCCTGTTGGAAAAGTGCATCTGATCCAAGCTCAGTGAGGCTTTTATACCAACACAACACGCACCTACCACATACCGTCCATCATTTTATTAAAAACCAACCCCAGCTCACCTCAGGACAGGTGTGTGCGGGTGCTCGATCACATTCACTCTTAAACACATGCAAAACAGAACATACAGCTGTGGCCAAGTGTGTTGAGAATGACAAAAAAAAAACGTCCTGGGAGTCAAATGTAAAAAAGAATTTAAACCCAAACAGGGATGCAGGGTTGAGGAAAGCTTGAGAAAGGATCAGGTTTACTGGAGATGAGGAGAGTCGTTGACTAACAATGACTGAGCACCGACTGGCAAACAGAATGCGGTTTAATTGGAAAACGCTTTGTCCAGTTTTCCCTGTTCATGCTGCCACGCAACCAAAGTCATGTGACATGGATGAAACGAAATTTTTGGAGGATTTCATTACAAGTAGCATTGGTGGTTGTGTTGCATTTTATCCAGATACAACGCTAACATTTTCTGATTGACTTGTCTAGGGCCTTTCTTGTTTTGATTGGCTGGTTAAAGACCCAGCAGAGTCGCACTTGTTTCATATAAATATTGGGTGCTGTGTCTGCAAAATAATAAAGCGATTAAACAAGAGGAAAATAATCTTATGTTCATCAACAAAAATTAAGTGACAATTTTCTTTAGTTTTATCTTGTAAACAATATTTACTCAAGTTTTTATTCCTCAACAATTTTACATGATATATTTTGCATGACCAGCATTTATGTCATGTCTTGTCTTCATCACGTCAGAAGATATCTTGACGAAGATATTTTACCATAAATATTGTTGATATTTTTGTTTTGTGGTGTGTAGAATGTGTCCATTTAGAAATGATCCTATTATTGGCGTATAAAGCACAGTACCTGAGTGAACTTTTAGTTATTTACAATCCGCCATGCTCCCTGCGATCAAAGCATGTGGGCTTCCTGCTGGAACCGAATAATTTCACAGCTGGAAGCAGATCGTAATCTGATAAAGATCCGCAGTATTAAGAGCCTTTTATGGCTGCCCACTGCTCACCAAGGTGATGCAGAGGACACAACTAGTTGTGTGCATCATCTGCTGTGCTAACAGTGTTTCACAATGACAGTCACTTCACTTTCACTTCAGTCACTGGCGACGCATGTGACTGTATTTCTTTGTGAAAATCCAAGCCCGGGTAAATGGAGAGGGCTGCGCTTCGGGCGGGCTCGAGGAATTAAAACATACAAAACCAGTTCAGGTAACTCTTTTGGTGCAAACCAAGTAACGTGACATTTAAGGTGAAGTAGAAATATAACACAAAAGCAATTGAGTTCGATCCCTGACTCCAGGAAGTCCTGAAAACCCATTCTGTCTGTCTCTCCCTGCTGCCACAGGGCTGCGCATGTACCTGCGGCTCCACTAAAGGGTCCTGGGACCATCGGGATGTCCCACACGGGGCCGGGCGCATAGCTGGAGATGGTGGTGGGCGTCCTCTCCAGCATGTGGGGGCGCTGGAGCTGCGCTGCCGTTCAGATGTGGAACGTCCAGGCAGAGAGAAGGTGGGTCGGCGACCAGAGCAGGAGAGGTGGATTCACTGCGAGGCAGTCCCGGCAACCGCCCGTCGCCCTCTTCCACCAGCTTTCCCCCATGTTGCCATCTTCCTCTTCGCTGTCCTGACACTCAGCGAGGAAGTGACGTGGGCAGCGAGCGCAGAGGATGCGACCCCCACGATCTTCGCCATGTCGAGCCAGGAACTCTGCGCTCTGCTGGCAAGGCTCCCCGTGGACTGGGGCGATACGGATGATGACTATGAAAGCGACGGATGGCTCCGCCTATCGCGCCTGTCTACAATCGTCGCCAGGCCCATGGGGACCAATGTCACTTCCAGTGGTGGGAGGACCCAGATGACGACAAAAACGACGTTAACGCGGGTTGGGCGGTCGGTGCCGGGAGGGGACATGCTGGGAAAGGGATTTTATAAAAAAAGGCTAATAAACACCAGCGCGATGGCTGAGAACAGGGGAATAAACGGAAAAAACACAAACAAGCCCGCAGGCGTGTGGCCATTTCCAGAACTCAAAGTACACACGATCACCAAAGTTCACAAAAATGTCGCCCCTTCTGAAGGGGCGGAAATTCCCGGCTGTCATGATCCGGACCGGAAGGGGTTACTCCGGATCTGGAGTCCGGACCGGAGTTTCATGTTCGTCCTGTGTAATGTTCCCTGATCGTGTTCACCTGCTGTCTATTTATATAATTGTATAAAACTATCCTGTTCGTGTCTGTTCGCCGTCGGGTCATTGTGCGTGTTCATGTTCATGTCTTGTGTATTTTATATTAAACCCCTGTCCTGTGAAATCGTGCGAATGCGTCCTCCTTCATGCCATATCCAGCCCACCCGTGACAATTTATGCTAAGTAAAGAAAAGATTTATTTAGAAAGAAGTAAAATCTAAATCCCTGCAATTCACATTAATTATAAAACACACCCACATAAGTATAACAATCTTTCCACTTGTATCGTTGAAAAAAACATTTTAATCATGAGTAATAAACTGCAAAATATGTAATGAAATAGTTGCACACTCCCTAACTCCTACAGCAAGAGACTGAGTTGGAGTTAGTGGAGGACATGAAGGGCAGCTTTCTGGCATGGTAGAGGAAGAAGAGGGGTTGAAAAGCAGTTCTGAGGATGAACAAGGCAAAGCATGAAGGGATCAGGCACAAGAAAATATCATTTTCAAAACCAAAAATTGCATAAACATATATCATTACATCAGGGAGGAAGCTGACGGTGATGATTATGAAGATGATAAGCACAGTGATGAAGGCTCTCTTCTTCACAGGGTGCATGCTGTCGCGGGCCACGGGCCCAGAGTCCATCAGGGCTTTGAGCAGCGACAGGTTGCAGAAGATGATGAGGAGGAAGCAACAAATGAAAACTGTGAAATCGATGTAATAACTGATCAAATTGTTCAAATGATCTATAAAGAAATATATAGCATAGGACAGAGCACAGGACCATATCACCATGGTGCTGAGGATCCTTAGCTTGTTGTCACGGAGACGCATGAAGGTAGTCGGGTGCAGGACCGCTACGTAACGGTCCAAACAGATACAGGCCAGGAGAGGCGGCACGCCCAACTCATTCAGCCGAAACAGAAATCCCATGAAGATGTAAATTGGGTCACTGTTACCAGTAGGAATAAAATACATCTTTACATCAATTAGGAGACACACACAGTTCATTGCATCCATGAAGGCTAGGCTGCCAGTATAGAGGTCAGAGGTCGACCGCTCCACCCGGGCCCACAGCAGAATCCACAACACCCTCAGGTTGGCTGGGAATCCCAGAAAAGTAGTTAGTATTTCTACAGACTCCTTGAGGTTGACGTGAGCTTCACTAAAAATACAGCTGTTGAACCTGTTATAGAAAGTGTTATCACTGTAAAATGAGTTCAATTCAGCAGCGCTGAGGGCTGGGCGATGGTTGCCGTCAATGACGGAGAAGTTATTTGTGGAAATAACAGCCATCAAGGTGCAGATCCTGCAGGGGCAAGAAGTACAGATCAAAGTACAGATCTGACACTTATCAGTCTTAGCAGCTAGCAGTCTTGTCTATGAAAAAATCCAGCATTGCTATGTCACTTTATAATAAGCCACTAAGCATTATTATTATTCTTAAACTGCTCCAAATACTCCTAGACAAGAGCTGCAAGTCTGTACTTAATTAAGCAAGTAAATGCTATAAATTAAGAATGATTTCAAAAGCGAAAGTGTTAATGTCATTAAAAATCAAAATAGAGTGAATAAGCAAAAGAAAATCCAATCAAATTATTATTTTGTGTGACAAACATTGTTATAAGTACGCTTGCTCACAGTTTTTAAAGGAACACTGTTGGAAGCACAAAAATTCTGATCCTTCTGTTTCATGTACCAGACAGACTTGATGATGTTGGGATCGCGTGCAAATCATCATAGATCCTTCTTCTTCTTTACACTATAGCTTGTTTTTAATTGCATTGGCTGTATCTTTAGAGGTTTTGTCCTGCTGCAGAATAAATTCGGGGCCAATTAAAAATCCTTCCTGATGGAGTTACACGATGGATGGAACTGTCTACCTCTGTTTCTCAACGTTCAGAAGATTAATCCTGACCAACCCTGTTTGCAGAAATGCAGCCTGACACACTCATTATTGCAGACACCCTCTAGGCCAGGGGTCTCCAACATGTAGCTTGTGGGATGATTTGCAGTGGCTCGCCAAGGGGGCAGTTATCCAGCTCAAATTTGGTTAGAAACTTCGGAAAAAACGGTTACAAGATGATTTTTAAATTAACTATCAATCAACTTTTTAAGTTGAATCGGGGCGGGGCTATGCTGGGGCAAGACAAACATCGTACTTTCGTAATTATCATATAATATTTTACCCACAAACTGAATATGGACAAGATTTACAGCTGTAGCTCTGATTTTGCACAGGTCCCCACTCACCCTCCACCCATCCAATCGCTGTTAGTATGCAAATGACCCAGAGAGTCTCCACTGGACCTACAGTACAGGCCAAAAGTTTGGACACACCTTCTCCTTCAATGTGTTTTCTTCATTTTCATGACCATTTACGTTGGTAGATTCTCACTGAAGGCTATGAATGAAGTCATGTGGAGTTCTGTCCTTAACAAAAAAAGGTGAAATAAGTGAAAACATGTTTTATATTCTAGTTTCTTTGCTCTGATTACTGCTTTGTACACTCTTGGCGTTCTCTCGATGAGCTTCAAGAGGTCGTCACCTGAAATGCTTTTCCAACAGTCTTGAAGGAGTTCCCAGAGGTGTTTAGCACTTGTTGACCCCTTTGCCTTCACTCTGCGCTCCAGTTCACCCCAAACCATCTGGATTGGGTTCAGGTCCGGTGACTGTGGAGGCCAGGTCTCCACTTTTTGTTAAGTACATAACATGTGTTTATATATAGTTTTGATGATTTCAGTGAGAATCTACCAACGTAAATGGTCATGAAAATAAAGAAAACACATTGAATGACAAGGTAAAGTTTATAAACTTTACACCCCAGCAGTTCACAAAGTTAATGCATTTTTTTCATTTAAAGTGAATTGATTGTCATTGTGAGACACTGCAGCACAGCACATGATGACACAACGAAATGTGTCCTCTGCTTTTATCCAACCATGGGCAGCCAGGCAGGAATTCGAACCAGCAAAATTCTGATTACGGGTCCGCTTCCTTAACCGCTAGGCCACCAGTGATCACCCATCTCATGCTGTGAGATTAATCTTTTTTTCAGCCATGCCAAGGAGGAATATTTTGTTTTTTAGTATTTCCCTGTGGAAATATAACATTATCGTGGACAGAGGGTTTGTAGGACACCCAAGTTGGACAGGGTAGGGTAGAGGCCTGACAAATTGCAATCCAGTTACACAACAAAAACGTGATTCAATATCTGGCTGCTTCCCACCAAGTTTTAATGCTGCATTTCTTATGGTTTTAACAGTAGTGACTGTGTTTCAACCTATATGTGAAAGTGATTATCATTAGCATATATATATTGGTATAACTGATTTATCAATACCTGAAAATAATCTTACAAAATTCCAGTCTTTGTGCAAGATGACCTACAAGAAATTTTTATGGTTTGAAGAAAAAGATTAGTGACACAAGTAATGATTTTTTCCCCCCCAGCCTTGTTCACTTGATCGCACAACCTTCTGGTCAGCAGCTGCACCCAGAACTCATTCACCACATATTCAAGACCCCCACATTCACTCTGCCTTCACCAAACCTCACTGCTGTTGCTGTTGTTGAATGTCGGCCACCTGTCCTGAGTTCAGCTCTGGAACTTCCTGGTTTTCCTGGTCCTTACCCCTCCTGTCACAGCTCACTCAGTGTTTCCGTCAGCAGCAGCAGATATTCTGATATTCTCCTCATATGAAGAAAGAAGGACGTGCTGTACGTTGCTCACCTGTGTGCTGGACTAGAGGGTCCTTCTCTAGTCGTCCTGTTAGAAAAGTGCATCTGATCCAAGCTCAGTGAGGCTTTTATACCGACACGACACGCACCTACCACATACCGTCCATCATTTTATTAAAAACAAACCCCAGCTCACCTCAGGACAGGTGTGTGCGGGTGCTCGATCACATTCACTCTTAAACACATGCAAAACAGAACATACAGCTGTGGCCAAGTGTGTTGAGAATGACAAAAAAAAACGTCCTGGGAGTCAAATGTAAAAAAGAATTTAAACCCAAACAGGGATGCAGGGTTGAGGAAAGCTTGAGAAAGGATCGGGTTTACTGGAGATGAGGAGAGTCGTTGACTAACAATGACTGAGCACCGACTGGCAAACAGAATGCGGTTTAATTGGAAAACGCATTGCCCAGTTTTCCCTGTTCCTGCTGCCACGCAACCAAAGTCATGTGACATGGATGGGGTCCTAATAAAGGATCACCTTATCTTATCTTCACCCAGGCCCACAGCAGGATCCACAACACCCTCAGGTTGGCTGGGAATCCCAGAAGAGCAGTTAGTAATTTCATGAAATACATTAAGATTTCCTGATCATTATGATCTAAATAACATTCTGTGAAACAGACCTTTTAAAATGACTTAAATCTAGGCATTGGTTAGCGTCAATGACCGAGAAGGTTTTTGGGAAATAACAGCCATCTTGGTGCAGATAAACTGCAGATCCTGCAGGGGAAAAAGTACTAATCAAAGTACAGATCTGACACTTATCAGTCTTAGCAGTTAGTCCATGAACAAATCCAGCATTAACATGTCACTTTATAATAAGCCTCTAGGCATTATTGTTCTTTTTAAGAAAAGTGAAGCTTGTAGGCTTCCTCACATCCTTCTGTCTCTTCATGGAACCCCAGAAAGACTCTTTGATGTTGAGATCAGGGGCATATCATTACATCCAGAGATCCTTGTTCTTCTTTACAATCTTCTTAAAAGATTATTCTTAATTGGATTGGCTGTATGTTTAGAGTTGACGTTGTCAGACGGGACATCGCAGGACCATGATGTTTTGCATGGAGATTCAACACCTTCATTTTCCATATCTTTGTCAAATGGCAAGAGGTGTGAAATGCCTGACACAGGTTCTTGTGATGCCCCGCCCTGCCTTTGTCTGCCCCAGACGGGAGACCACGGGGGCAGGACAAGACAGAAACAACACATTCTGATTGGTCGGTGACAACTTCCTGTGGGCCAAGTGTATAAAGGATTGTTCACTTGTAGTCGGGGCTTACATTTTCTTTTCTATCGGAAGCTGAGGGAAATTTTCCCATAAGTAACTGAGTCTTTCCTATTTTAGCTATTTTTCTCATGGCTTCTCTCTCTCTCCCTTTACTCTTTCTTTTCATTTTGGTTTTCTCTGTAACAATGGTACCTCTTTTACATACAATATTCACATGTAACTGCAATAATATTCTACTGGGGTTAATAAATTAGAAACTGCTCATCCTTTTAACCTCTATTGTGCCACGCCTCTTTCTGCCAGGTAACATAAAGTTGGAGTGGTTTGAATACAGTGCTTTTGTGTGTAGAGAGAGAGTTTTTTACTCTATTCTCCACAATTTTACAACGTCCTGCTGCAAAATTTGGGGCCAATAAAATGTCTTTCTGATGATGTTGCATGATGGATGGAGCTGTCTGCTGAACTGTCTATTTCTCAGCAATTAGAAGACCATTGCATTAACTTTTACATGTATGGCATTTATCAGATGCCCTTATCCAGAGCGACTTACAATCAGTAGTTACAGGGACAGTCCCCTCCTGGAGATACTCAGGGTTAAGTGTCCTGCTCAGGGACACAATGGTAGTAAGTGGGGTTTCAACCTGGGTCTTCTGGTTCATAAGTGAGTGTGTCACCTACCAGGCTACTACCAGTGGTGGCCTAGCGGTTAAGGAAGCGGCCCCGTAATCAGAAGGTTGCTGGTTCGAATCCCGATCCGCCAAGGTGCCACTGAGGTGCCACTGAGCAAAGCATCGTCCCCACACACTGCTCCCCGGGCGCCTGTCATGGCTGCCCACTGCTCACTCAGGGTGATGGGTTAAATGCAGAGGACAAATTTCACTGTGTGCACCGTGTGCTGTGCTGCTGTGTATCACGTGTGACAATCACTTCACTTTTTTTTTACACCATTAATCCTGACCAAATGTCCCATTCTTTTGCAGAAATGCAGCACCAAACTTGCAAGGAAGCTCCACCATTCTTCACTGCTGCCTGAGGCTCTCATTATTACAGACACTCCGTAGGCCCTCAAAAAAAAAAAAACTACCTTCTTCCGCAGACAAATATTACAGAATTTTGAGTGTTCCATGTGGGAGGTTTGGCTTTTGTCTGCAACTCATCCATGAAGACCACTTCTGGCCAGACTTCACCAGGTAGTAGATGGGCGTACCGCGGTCCTTCTGGTCCTTCTGGTCCTTCTGGTCCTTCTGGCTTGTCAGTTCTGATTAAGTTAGTTAACTTGCTGATGCAGAATAACCAACTTGTGTCTTGTTGCTGTGTTCGGTCTGGCCATGATGTGCAATTTGTGCCATGAACCTATCTTCCACAACCTCACCTTGGTAGCAAAGTTTGGTTTTTCTCCACCAAGTTTTAAGCCTCCTTTTCCACTGTTTGTGTGTCAGTAAATGACTGTTTTGACTTACATTTACATTTACAGCATTTATCAGACGCCCTTATCCAGAGCGACTAACAATCAGTAGTTTCAGGGGACAGTCCCCCCTGGAGCAACTTAGCGTTAAGTGTCTTGCTCAGGGACACAATGGTAGTAAGTGGGATTTGAACCCGGGTCTTCTGGTTCATAGGCGAGTGTGTTACCCACTAGGCTACTACCACCCTTGTCCTTGTCCCTTATATGTCAAACAGACTATCATTATCATATAATTGATTGATCAAACATATGAAAATAATCTTACAAAAATCCAACCCTTGTGCAAGAGTACCTACAAGCAATTATGCCTGAAGACAAAGATAAGTAACACAATCATCATGGGATTGCTGCAGCTTTCATCACACAACCTTCTGATCAGCAGCTGTGCCCAGAACTCATTAACCACACATGCAGCTAAAGTTCTCACACCTCCTATTCAAAACCTCCATATTCATGTCCTTCAGCTTGTTCTGCCTCTCTATTTCACTGCTTTTGCTGAATGTCAGCCACCTGTCCTGAGTTGAGCTCTGGAACTACCTGGTATCCCTGGTCCTAACCTAGGTTGGCGGTTATCCTTACCTCTAGTCGTCCTGTCAGAAAACTGCATCTGGTCCAAACTCAGTGAACACACACATACCACGGATCCATCATTTTATTAAAAAACATGGACAGGTGAGCTGAGGTTTCCGTGAGTTCCACATTCACCTTTACACACAGCTGACACGTGCAAAACAAAACATGCATTTGTCACTGTCACGTCCCTTCACAGGAAAAGGACAAGGATTTGAACAGATGAATGTTATGACACTGCTGGATCACAAATGAATTCGAGAGGGTGAAACTGGTATCTGTAAAGACCAGAAGCAAAACGCGCTACGCAATGCAGAAAAGAAACCGCACACTTTCAGTCTTTCTCAGAACTACCACACACCGACTCGTAGGTGTCTCCCCAAACACTAGAACTGGGCACCTTAAAAAGAAAGCAACACCAAATTACTGGCACTGCACTCTCAGTAAAATGGAGTTACACACAGAGGATGTGTACCCCAACACGACATAAATAAGAACGCATTATATAAGTATTATACTTATATATTAATATAAGTGTTGGCAACCAGCCCTTGCACAATTCATCTCAATATTTTTATATAAAGTGTAATTACGCGTTATTGGCATTTCTGAATCTATTCTTCAGCTACCCATTTGAGGGAGCTACTTTTTTACGATATTTTGTCCCTGCCTGTCTACCACACGTCTGTGAAATCATACTGTCCACTTAGGAAACAACACTGACTGACAATTGATTGACAAGATGAGACTCTTGTGAGACCATATGGTGGTGCGGTTGATCATGGGTTCCTCCTAATGCAAGACAATGCTAGACCTCATGTAACTGGACTGTGTCAGCAGTAACCCATCCCACTCTCTATTTCATGACCATATTTTCCAGCGATTGTTGGGCCATAATGGCCATTGTGTAAGAGGAGTGTGGCTTTTGGAACACTGGGTCTTCTTTTGGATGCTCTTCTTCACACCATTTTTGTATGTATGGTTTTTGCCCATGCTTAACTAATATCTTTGTTATAAATTCTTAGTATTGTGACATAACTACACTGCACTAGAAAAACTCTAGGAGAGAGAAAAAAGAAAGGAGGAAACGTTGGGAAGGAGTGATACAGAGAGGGACCTCTTTCCAGTGAGCCTGCAAATGGTGTCAGGGCAGGGTTGGTGATGATTCGTCCAAGAAGAGAAAAAGTCCTATAGTTGTAGAGGTGGATCCAAAGTGTAGTATAGAGCATATGTCCAGGTTTGGAGTTACTGGACAGTGCAGAGTAAGTTTTTGTGTAGTGTCATGGTGCACATTGCATGTCCATTATAATGCTACTGGTCCATATGAAGATCCCTCTGAAGATTCTCTGCTTTTTTTTTGCGTGTCTGCTCTTTTTGCACATTCCTACACATTTTGCATATGTTTGTCTCGTCTTGTGTGTCCTGTTTGAACCTTATTCACTTACAAGCATCCCACATGATGTGGTCCTGTTACGTCCTGTTAGTCCTGTTCATTGTACAGAAAAGTTCTACTTTTCTCCTATAGAGAAACCTGTTTTCATGATCCGATCCGAAAGGGGATCCGGACCAGAGTTGCACTGTTGTCCTGAGTAATGTTCCCTAATCTTTTTCACCTGTATCAAATCTATAAAGCTGCCCAGTTTGTTTCTGTTCGCAGTCAGGTCTTTGATGTTATGTTCCATGTTCACCAACGTCTCGGATATCTTCCCTGTCCATTTCTTCCCCCACTAAACCCCGGTTTCGTGATGTCATGTGATTGCATCCTTCTTCTTCTTCCTTTTCCTTGTTACCTATTCTCATCGTCTCTGTTCATTTACAATTACATTTACGGCATTTGGCAGACGCCCTTATCCAGAGCGACTTACAACGTGCTTTCAAGTTACCATCGATGAAGAGATCAATTCCGGTTCACTAGGACCCCAACTATGAATACATCTATTTTATTCACTCTGTTGTAGATTCTGTACACAAAGTTCGACAACAAGAAAATTACAATTTAATCTAAATATTCTTTAAAGAGGAAGGTCTTGAGCTGTCGTTCACCTGCCTCGTCCTGCCGTCATGGTTGAGACACCTGTAGAGTATTTAAGCTTTAGTTTTAAATCGTATAGTTTAGTTTAGTGTGTATATACATATATATTTTTCTTTTATGATTGCACTATGAGGGGGTCTGTGTTAAACATTATTCCAATACACGGTATACTTTGTTTACTGTTGCCCTGACAATAAACCAGTCTTGAAGATTCAACAGTAGAAATTTATTTGAAGTTACTTGATAATAATATTAAAAATCATGTCTAAAATATATATATGTCATATGTGAACTATATTAAAAAGTGGTTAGAAAGTGTGTAGGTATATTTTTCAATATTATCATTACATAATCCATAGTGGAAAAACATGATTAAAAAGAATGTTTAAAAGTTTTTTCAATGTTCATAAATATATCAGTTTGATAAACAGAAGTCTGTGTGAGGTTCATTAAATAGAAATTATAGTTTGTTAACGTTTTTGTGCGGCATATCTTCTGAAAACCAAAGATGAGACACCTTTGGAGAAAGGTTTGTTCATAAATCAGCATTATGATTAGTTTTATTTTGGCATGGAAAAGTCTGTTGTGTGTGTGTGTGTGTGTGTGTGTGAACAGGTTATGTCCTGTGTCAATGGTGTGATGCTTCCTACATACCATTATGTGATGTATCTCTTGGAAAATGACTGATGGGATACCATATTCAGTAAGTATATAAACAGTGTTTGCGTTGTATTAAAATTAGTATTGTGTTTAGTATGTGTTTAACACTGAAACAAATAGGTTGAGTAAAACCTTGAGTGAAAAACAAGGTTTCTGTTTTAAAAGATAATCTAAGGGTGTGTGAACTGTGGGTCTGTGTCATTGATATGAGGGGTCGTAAAACACCAACAATGGTCATTTTTGCAAACATCAGTTTCAAGCGAGCACTAAATAGTAGTTGGTTATCTGCTGGGTGGTGAAGACCTTGTTACTGCCAATGAGGAGCGGTCACAAGCTGGGATAGTTTCAGAGGAAATTAACATTGTTAATAAATGTAGGATTTTATTTTCTGAAAAGAATCTTGAAAAAAAATGTTCATGTTCATAAATATATCAGTTTGATAAACAAAAGTCTGTGTATGGTTCAACTAAATAAAAATTATAGTTTATTAACGTTTTGTGTGTCATATCATCTGAAAACCATAAATGAAATACCTCTGGCTTGTTCATAAAACAGCGTGATGATTAGTTTTATTTTAGCAAGGAAAAGAAAAAGTCTGTTGTGTGTGTGTGTGTGTGTGTGTGTGTGTGTGTGTGTCAATCATACAAATAGTAAATATACGGACAGTGAAGCCCTTCAGCATCAGAAGGTTGAAAAAATACAAACATACTGTAGAAAAAAATAACTGAAACTTTAAATTCTTGATATTATAGCCCTAAAACCCCCTCTCTAAAAATCACACCCCTTGATACGATTTTAGAAAATATGAAATTGTTAACATGAGAAATTTATTTGAAAGTTACTTGATAATAATATTAAAAATCATGTCTAAAATATATATATGTCTGATGTGAACTACAACAACTACAAAGTGGTTAGAAGTGTGTAGGTATATTTTTCAATATTATCATTACATAATCCAAAGTGGAAAAAAAAAAAAAAAAACATGATAAAAAGAATAGTGGTTTTCAACGTTTTAAAGTAGGATTTGGGAAGTTTTTTCATGTTCATAAATATATCAGTTTGATAAACAGAAGTCTGTGTGTGGTTCAATTAAATAGAAATTATAGTTTGTTAACATTTCTGTGAGAAAGGTTTGTTCATAAAACAGTGTTATTAGTTTTATTTTAGCAAGAAAAAGAAAAAGTCTGTGTGTGTGTGTGTGTGTGCGTGCCAGTGATGTGATGCCTCCTACATACCGTTGTGTGATGTATCTTTTGGAAAAACGACTGAATGTGTTATATATTTAAAATAAGTATTGTGTTTAAACGTGTTTTTCTTTAACTAGAAATCCTTTTAAACCATATATAATTAAAATATGGTTTTAAAAATAGTCTAAGTGTGTGTGTGTGTGTGTGTGTGTGTGTGTGTGTCAATATGAGACTCTGCAAGGTGTCGGGGATGAATGTGAGATGAAACCGGGAAGGGAAGTGGGGAAAGGGATGGCGTTGGGAGAGATGGGGTCATAAGCCATCAGCAATGGCCATAGTTGTAAACAAGTGATAAGAAATCTGTTTTAAAAGTTAGTCTAAGTGTATATGACATCTGCAATGCGACACAAAGGAGAGAGCGATAGAGTGGGGCCAGAAGGTGCTGTGATGCTTCCTACATACAAAATGGGATTCTACCATATTCAGTTAGTATATGAATAGCGTATGCGTTTGTATTTTTAAAATAAGTTTGTGTAAGTATTGTGTTTAAACGTGTTAAACACTGAAACAGTAGGTTGAGTAAAACCATACACTTAAAAATAAGGTTTTTGTTTTAAAAGTAGAGGTATACCGGTTTATGACCTCTCCCACAACAGCCATAGTTTGTTAACAAGTGATAAGACATCTGTTTTTTTAAAAGCTTGTCTAAGTGATTATATGACATCTAAGACTGTGAGAGGATGCGCTGGGTGTCCAAGGGTGAGAGAGGGGAGAGGGAAGGAGGTCATAAATTACGCGCTGGGTGTCCGGTGGAGAAGTGGAGAAGGTAGAAGGGCAGGAGGTCATAAATTACGCGCTGGTTGTCCAGGTGGAGAAGTGGAGAAGGTAGAAGGGTAGGTGGTCATAAATCACGCGCTTTTTCCTTATGCCGATATGTCATCAATCATTTTTGACATAAAGTATATTTTAATCACTACTAACAGTATACACAGAATCCTTGAAGCTTTAGCCGTTGCGGTGGTGGTGGCTGTGGTGACTGGTACAGATATATGTGGTTATAGCGGTATATTTGTGCAACAGTGGTGGCTTTTACATTTAAGCAAATCTGTTGAAGGAAATAACACAACGACCCGTTCCCTAAAGAAATTGTTAAAGTGAAGTGATTGTCATCGTGATACACTGCAGCACAGCGCATGGTGACACGGTGAAATGTGTCCTCTGTATTTAACCATCACCCATGGTGAGCAGTGGGCAGCCATGACAGGCGCCCGGGGCCCAGTGTGTGGGGACGGTGGCACCTCAGTGATACCTCAATAAAACAGTGGTGTGTTGGGTGTAATGAGGAGAACTTGATATGGCCCTTCCCACTTCAGGCTTAAGAAATTGTGAAATCACTGTTTTTTTTTTTAGCATTTTAGAAATATATTCTGCCAATGTTTCGTCAGCTTCCTCATTTTGTCTCAGAGTGGGTCTTAATTGCAGAATCATATATGGTTGTCCGAACATTACTGTGACATACTGTGTGTGAATTTAGGCAACATAAAAAATAAATAAATTTTCTAAATTTTGCCTTTAAAACGTCTTTTCACAAGCCCTGCAGACTCTGGGTGGTAGCATTGGATTTTTTTAAGGTCTGTTTTAAGGCTTTTGGCTATGAGTGAAATCACATTTTTATAAAATGTGTTGCAACATTACTATAAATTTGTTCTGGTACCCCATACCAAGGAATTATTCATTTGAAGAACTATTCATTTAATTGCAACACTTATCTATTTTAAAAATGTAACACTCACTGTAGATTGTAACAGGGTTCTTGCTGTGGTATTTTATTTATTTAGACAGAAACTAAATCACTGCAATTCACTTTAATTATAAAACACACCCACAAGTAGTTCATTGCAAAATATTTAATGCAATAGTTGCACACTCCCTAACTCCTACAGCAAGAGACTGAGTTGGAGTTAGTGGAGGACATGAAGGGCAGCTTTCTGGCATGGTAAAGGAAGAAGAGGGGTTGAAAAGCAGTTCTGAGGACGAACAAGGCCGTGAATGAAGGGATCAGGCACAAGAAAATATCATTTTCAAAAACAAAAATTACATAAACATATATCATTACATCAGGGAGGAAGCTGACAGTGATGATCATGAAGATGATAAGCACAGTGATGAAGGCTCTCTTCTTCACAGGGTGCATGCTGTCGCGGGCCACGGGGCCAGAGTCCATCAGGGCTTTGAGCAGCGACAGGTTGCAGATGATGATGAGGAGGAAGCAACAAATGAAAACTGTGAAAGCGATGTAATAACTGATCAAATTCTCCAAATTATCTATAAAGATATATATAGCGTAGGACAGAGCACAGGACCATATCACCACGGTGGTGAGGATCCTTAGCTTGTTGTCATGGAGATGCATGAAGGTAGTCGGGTGCAGGACCGCTACGTAACGGTCCAAACAGATACAGGCCAGGAGAGGCGGCACGCCCAACTCATTCAGCCGAAACAGAAATCCCATGAAGATGTAAATTGGGTCACTGTTACCAGTAGGAATAAAATACATCTTTACGTCAATTAGGAGATACACACAGTACATTGCATCCATGACGGCTAGGCTGCCAGTATAGAGGTCAGAGGTCGACCGCTCCACCCGGGCCCACAGCAGGATCCACAACACCCTCAGGTTGGCTGGGAATCCCAGAAAAGTAGTTAGTATTTCTACAGAATCCTTGAAGTAGACGTGAGCTTCACTAAAAATACAGCTGTTGAACCGGTCATAGAAAGTGTTATCACTGTAAAATGCGGAGTTCAATTCAGCAGCGCTGAGGGCTGGGTGATGGTTTCCATCAATGACGGAGAAGTTATTCGTGGAAATAACAGCCATCAAGGTGCAGATCCTGCAGGGGCAAGAAGTACAGATCAAAGTACAGATCTGACACTTATCAGTCTTAGCAGCTAGCAGTCTTGTCTATGAAAAAATCCAGCATTACTATGTCACTTTATAATAAGCCTCTAGGCATTATTATTATTCTTAAACTGACTTCTAGACAAGAGCTGTCTAGACTTAATTAGGAACGTAAATGCTATAAATTACGAATTATTTCAAAAGTGAAAGTGTCATTTAATATCAAAATAGAGTGAATGAACAAAAGAAAAATCCAAATCAAATAATTATTTTGTGTGACAAACATTGTTATAGTACGCTTGCTCACAGTTTTTAAAGGAACACTGTTGGAAGCACAAAAATTCTGATCCTTCTGTTTCATGTACCAGACAGACTTGATGATGTTGGGATCGCGTGCAAATCATCATAGATCCTTCTTCTTCTTTACACTATAGCTTGTTTTTAATTGCATTGGCTGAATTTTTAGAGGTTTTGTCCTGCTGCAGAATAAATTCGGGGCCAATTAAAAATCCTTCCTGATGAAGTTACACGATGGATGGAACTGTCTACCTCTGTTTCTCAACGTTCAGAAGATTAATCCTGACCAACCCTGTTTGCAGAAATGCAGCCTGACGCACTCATTATTGCAGACACCCTCTAGGCCAGGGGTCTCCAACATGTAGCTTGTGGGATGATTTGCAGTTGTCATGGCCTACGCGCCTCCAGCCCGCTAGAGGGCGCCTCACCAGCCTGGGAGACGACGACCCGGAAGAGGAAATGGAAGCGGGCGGTGGCAAGTATAAAAGTGAGGTAACCCCAAGGAGACACGCCCGCTCTTTGTATGAGTTGTATGAGTTTACTCGCCAGAGACGCTAGCTCTCTCACCCCGACCTAAGATAATTGTACCTTCCTGAAATACGACCTTCGCCTGCCCACGACTTCGAGAATTTCCTGACCCCCTGGAAACCACGAAAGGAACCCCGACCGGAACTTCCTGGCTACAACCTCTACCTGCCCCTGACCTCGAACCTACCTGACCCATCGGTTAAGACGGGATTCCATGCTCCCCCACTGTCCTGCCGCCCCAGACCTACTCCCGTCCAGTCCAAGATCCCGGACCATCCTAAAACCCGCCGTCTTCCTGTTCTCCTCTGCCCCGGTCCTTCCCAAAGATCCCGAACTGACTCCCCGCTGCGTTGCAGCGCGTCCATTACTTCCTCATTCCTCGCCGGCCAGGCGCCCCCGGTCCTCCTGCCCCGCTCGCCCAGTGTCCCCTACCGGTACGACGGCTTATCCCCACGCCGAAAGTATGTCTGCAAGTACGTCATCGAATTCCCCCTGTGACAGCACTGGCTCGCCAAGGGGGCAGTTATCCAGCTCAAATTTGATTAGAAACTTCGGAAAAAATGTTTTTTTCACCCCAGCCTTGTTCACTTGATCGCACAACCTTCTGGTCAGCAGCTGCACCCAGAACTCATTCACCACATATTCAAAATCCCCACATTCACTCTGCCTTCACCCAACCTCACTGCTGTTGCAGAATGTCGGCCACACCTGAGACCTGAGTTCAGCTCTGGAACTTCCTGGTTTTCCTGGTTCTTACCCCTCCTGTCACAGCTCACTCAGTGTTTCCGTCAGCAGCAGCAGATATTCTGATATTCTCCTCACAAGAAGAAGGAACGACGTGCTGTACGTTGCTCACCTGTGTGCTGGACTAGAGGGTCCTTCTCTAGTCGTCCTGTTAGAAAAGTGCATCTGATCCAAGCTCAGTGAGGCTTTTATACCGACACGACACGCACCTACCACATACCGTCCATCATTTTATTAAAAACAAACCCCAGCTCACCTCAGGACAGGTGTGTGCGGGTGCTCGATCACATTCACTCTTAAACACATGCAAAACAGAACATACAGCTGTGGCCAAGCGTGTTGAGAATGACAAAAATACTTCCTGGGAGTCAAATGTATAAAATAATTTATAAAACAAAAAAACAGGGATGCAGGGTTGAGGAAAGCTTGAGAAAGGATCAGGTTTACTGGAGATGAGGAGAGTCGTTGACTAACAATGACTGAGCACCGACTGGCAAATAGAATGCTGTTTAATTGGAAAACGCTTTGCCCAGTTTTCCCTGTTCCTGCTGCCACGCAACCAAAGTCATGTGACATGGATGAAACGAAATTTTTGGAGGATTTCATTACAAGTAGCATTGGTGGTTGTGTTGCATTTTATCCAGATACAACGCTAACATTTTCTGATACCATAAATATTGTTGACTTTTTTGTTTTTGTTTTGTGGTGTGTAGAATGTGTCCATTTAGAATTGATCCTATTATTGGCATATAAAGCACAGTACCTGAGTGAACTTTTAGTTATTTACAATCCGCCATGCTCCCTGCGATCAAAAATGTAACTCTCACTGTAGATTGTAACAGTGTTCTTGCTGTGGTATTTTATTGATTTAGACAGAAGTAAAATCTAAATCCCTGCATTTCACAATAATTATAAAACACACCCTCAAAAGTATAACAATTTTTCCACTTGTATCGCTGAAAAAAACATTTTAATCATGAGTAATAAACTGCAAAACATGTAATGAAATAGTTGCACACTCCCTAACTCCTACAGCAAGAGACTGAGCTGGGGTTAGTGGAGGACATGAAGGGCAGCTTTCTGGCATGGTAGAGGAAGAAGAGGGGTTGAAAAGCAGTTCTGAGGATGAACAAGGCAAAGCATGAAGGGATCAGGCACAAGAAAATATCATTTTCAAAACCAAAAATTACATAAACATATATCATTACATCAGGGAGGAAGCTGACGGTGATGATTATGAAGATGATAAGCACAGTGATGAAGGCTTTCTTCTTCACAGGGTGCATGCTGTCGCGGGCCACGGGGCCAGAGTCCATCAGGGCTTTGAGCAGCGACAGGTTGCAGAAGATGATGAGGAGGAAGCAAACAATGAAAACTGTGAAATCGATGTAATAACTGATCAAATTGTTCAAATAATCTATAAAGATATGTATAGCGTAGGACAGAGCACAGGACCATATCACCATGGTGGTGAGGATCCTTAGCTTGTTGTCACGGAGACGCATGAAGGTGGTCGGGTGCAGGACCGCTACGTAACGGTCCAAACAGATACAGGCCAGGAGAGGCGGCACGCCCAACTCATTCAGACAAACAAAAAATTCCATGATGTACATTGGGTCACTGCTACCAGTAGAAATATAAGATGTCATTACATCAATTAGGAGACACACACAGTACATTGCATCCATGACGGCTAGGCTGCCAGTATAGAGGTCAGAGGTCGACCGCTCCATCCGGGCCCACAGCAGGATCCACAATACCCTCAGGTTGGCTGGGAATCCCAGAAAAGTAGTTAGTATTTCTACAGAATCCTTGAAGTAGAGCTGAGATTCACTTAAAATACAGCTGTTGAACCGGTCATAGAAAGTGTTATCACTGTAAAGTGAGGAGTTCAATTCAGCAGCGCTGAGGGCTGGGCGATGGTTGCCGTCAATGACGGAGAAGTTATTTGGGGAAATAACAGCCATCAAGGTGCAGATCCTGCAGGAGCAAGAAGTACAGATCAAAGTATAGATCTAAGCAGTTAGCAGCACAGTATACGGTGACACAACAAAATGTTTCCTCTGACTTTAACCATCACCCTTGGTGAGCAGTTGGCAGCCATTATAGGCGCCTAGGGGTGCTTTGCACCTTGGCAGTTAGGGGATTCAAACCGGTAACGTTCTGATTACAGGTCCGCTTCCTTAACTGCTATGCCACCACTAACCACCCATATCATGCTGTGAGATGAATCTTCTTTTCAGCCATGCCAATGAGGAATATTTTATTTTTTAGTATTTTCCTGTGGAAATATAACATTATCGTGGACATAGGGTTTGTGGGACAGGGTAGGGTAGAGGCCCGACAAAGTGCATTCTAGATACACAACAAAAACTTGGTTCAATATCTGGCTGCCTCATCTTCAGTCAAGTAAAGTAAAGTAAATATTATCAGACCTTGCTACATCATTCCAGAGGGGAATTAAAAGTCACTGCAGGTTTCATTCCCCCAACCTTGTTTACTCGATCGCACAACCTTCTGGTCAGCAGCTGCACCCAGAACTCATTCACCACATTGTAAGATGGGACGTCACAGGACCTTGGCCCTACAGGACCATGGCCTTTCTACACTTTTGTTTTGCATAGCGGCCGTCTGTAAGAAGGAGCCATGACATTCCTGTGCCTTTGTTGTGCATGAAGATTCAACACATCTGTTGGACGGCATTGCAACATTTGCCGGTCCTCCCCCGAGCCAAACGTGTGAGGTGTCGGCCGTCGGGACCGCCCACTCTTTTTGTCTTCCCAAAACGGGAGGTACCGGGGGCGTGACATCAGAAACAACAGGTTCTGATTGGTCTGTGACAGCTTCCTGTAGGCCAGGGGTATAAAAATCTGTTTACATATGGGGAAGGAGACTTTCTTTTCCAGCTGTCTTTCCATCGAAACCGGATTTTCCGGTTTTCGAGACTGCTCTATCCTCTAATTTTTTCTCATGGCTTTTCTCTCTCTCTCTCTCTCTCTCCCTTTACTCTTTTTTCTCATTTTTGTTTTCTCTGTATCATTGGTACCTTTTTACATACAATATTCACATGTAACTGCAATGATAATTTACCGGTGTTAATAAATTAGAAACTGTTCATTTTTTAACCTCTATTGTGCCACGCCTCTTACTGCCAGGTATGTTTTGTCCCGTGATCATGTGGTCTGTATGTTCTGACCCCTTGGAGTGAGGCCGTTAAAGACGGCATGCTGCGATGAGGAGAGAGAGAGAGGAGGGAGAGAAGGAGAAGGGGAAAATATGCAGGACAGATGCCCTGGTCCCATTAGTCTACCCGGTGCTTTTTGTGGCCTGACTGTGTGACAAGGCGTGACTTGTATTGTTTTGTTTTATTAAAAATCACTTCGTTCCAATGGTTGTGACGTTTCCCTCCCTTTTTCATAATTGTTCACGTTTCTGACCTAGACCAGGACGTAACAAATGGGGGCTCGTACGGGATCGCTGTCACTGTTCACATGTTTCAGTGAATAATGCTGTGGGTAAGTACGCTGCGCTCTGTGTTCTCGCGTAAACTCGGACAGTCCGGTTAGGAAGACGCGTACTGCTGGGTTGTGCCAAGCGCCGATCCTTCCTTCGGGCGCTGTTTCTTGTTTTTCTTTGTTATTTTTCCTTTCTTGTTTTTGGGGAAAACCCCAGTGAGAGGTACGCGTCGGGCATCTCTGGTGGGAGAAGCCGCAAGTTCCGCGTTTAAAGTCGCCTAAAACTGGAACTTCTCTGAAGACTAGCGAGGCGGTAGGCAGTGTTGTGTAGGCAGGTTTAGGGGCTGGACAACTCTTGGGTTATGCAAGGTCACCACAGGTCGTGGTTGTTACCAAGCATGCAGTTTGTTTAAAACATTTTTTTGTATTATCATAGTGCGCAGTTAGTTTCGTTTTTTATCAGCACCATTTTGGTAGTTGGGTAGACGTTACGACGTTAAATTGTTTAACATTGCTTCAGAATTCGTGGGGTTTTCCGAGAGTCCGTCAGAGGAACTTTTGGACAGTTTTACCAAAGACCAGTTAGTAGCGGTGACGGAATTTTACCAAATTCCCATAACTGGTGCGGATAAACGGTTAAAAGATACTGTTTTAAAAGCTGTAAAAATCGGCCTGGTAGAGCAGGGTGTCATTGGTTCCCTTTCTAAGCCCAGTAGCCCGCCTTCAGTGGAGGAATCGTTACATTCTGCAGGCAGTGAGACTGAGATGCGGTTAAAGGAAATATCGCTGCAGGAGAAACAAATGCAGCTTGACGCCGCAAAATTACGTGCCGAACGGGAAGTTTGGGCACTTTTTGAACGGGAACTGGAATACCAGCTCCAGATGCAGAAGTTGGACATGAGCTAAAGCTTAAAATGTGGGAAGGGGAAGAACGGGAACGCGAGCATCAACACGAACTAGAATTAAAACGTGTGGAGCTGGAGTTAGCTTCTAAATATGCCCATTCTTCACCCTCATCTGATCCCTCGCCACCTGCTTTCGATGTCGGTCGGCACATTAGAATGGTACCTCAGATTTCTGAGAAGGAAGTGGAGAAATATTTTAACCATTTTGAGCGTGTTGCTAGCACGTTGAAGTGGCCTGAATACGTGTGGACTTTGCTGCTACAGTGTGTGCTGGTGGGAAAAGCTCAGGAGGTTTACTCCTCTCTCACTGTGCAGCAAAGTTTTGATTATGCCCTGGTTAAAACTGCCATCATGAATGCGTATGAACTCGTGCCTGAGGCGTACAGGCAAAAGTTCAGAAATTTTTGAAAAAACGATCAGCTTACGTTTGTTGAATTCGCCAGAGAAAAAGAAACTTTATTCAACTGGTGGTGTATGTCAAGTAAAGTAACTAAATGGGATAAGTTGCGGGAGTTGATGTTGATGTAATAATTGTATTCCTGAAGCAGTGGCAACCCATTAAAATGACCAGAAGGTTTCCACGTTAGCACAGGCTGCTGTGTGTGCGGATGAGTTCTCTCTATTCCATTAAATAAAATTGTGTTTTCACAGTCACGGAAAAAGGACTATGGAGAAGGTTTGCGGGGCGGCAGAATATATTCTAGATCTCCACCCACTTCGCCATGGGGATCTCAGGCGTGTTTTTACTGCCATGAGACTGGCCTTCTCATCGCGGATTGTCCAACATTAAAGAAGAAAAACACGCAAAGAGGACCTGCACCAAAAGGCGTTGGTTTTATTCGTGCTGTGAACGCACCTTCTCACTTAGCTGCGTCTTTTGAACCGTTCATGTTACGAGGTACCATCTCTCTCTCGACGAAGGGTGGAGATGAGGTCCCGGTCCGCATTTTTTTGTGATACCGGAGCAGCTCAGTCTTTCATTTTAGAGGGTCTTTTACCATTTTCTGGGGATTCATTCTGTGGGTCTAATATTTTAGTAAAAATGTGGAGTGATATTGGTTTGTTTGACACTTTTATTTCTGCGCCGGGTTTAGCGTTTTCGTCCACAGCGCAGCCGCCTCAGAGCCCAGCAGCAGGGTCACTGCCCACGGCAGGTGGTGGAGAAGGTGCGCTGTCGCGCATCAGTAAAGCACAACTTTCCCGGGCACAAAAGAAAGATTTGACTTTGGTTAAGTGTCGTTCTGTGGTTGTTCATAAGGAGGATCTAACAGAGATGTCTGTGGCGTATTTCTGCGAAGATGGAGTTTTGATGAGGAAGTGGACTCCTCCGGTTGTGGATGATTTGATTTGGAATTCCGTTTTCCAAGTAGTGGTTCCACTTAAATTCAGGTCGCAGGTTTTAACATTGGGGCACGATAATGTCTTTGTGGGTCACCTGGGAGTAACTAAGACCTTCTGGACGGGTTTAAAAGCAGATGTAGCAAAGCACTGTCGTTCATGCCATGTCTGTCAGTTGGCTGGGAAGCCAAACCAGACGATACCACCTGCACCCCTGTACCCCATACCAGTTTTAACGGAACCTTTTGAGAAAATTATTTTAGATTGTGTTGGTCCACTCCCTCGTATGAAATCGGGAAACAAATACTTGCTCACTCTGATGTGTAGTGCCACCCGTTTTCCTGAAGCAGTCCCCTTATGCTCATTAAAAACTAAGGCCGTGGTGAAAGCACTGTTCTTTTCACTATTCGGGCTTCCTGTCACGTCTTTTTAAGCAGGTGTTATCCCACCTTGGAATTGAGCATGCTGTTTCTAGCGCCTATCACCCTCAGTCACAGGGGGCGCTAGAGAGGTTTCACCAAACCTTGAAAACCATGCTTCGTGCTTATTGCTTGGACAAAGCTAAAGAATGGGATGAGGGACTCCCTTTGCTTTTATTCGCTGTTCGTGAGAAGGTCCAAGAGTCCCTGAGATTTAGTCCTGCGGACTTAGTGTTTGGTCACAACGTGCGTGGTCCTCTTAGACTTTTATGGGAGACGTGGGTGTCTGAGCAGCCTGCTGCCAGCACTAATGTTTTAGATTATATCAGTGCGTTTCGGGAACGCCTTCATAAGGCTTGTTCAGCTGCGCTAGCCTCGTTGTCTTCAGCCCAGAGGGGCATGAAGACTCATTATGATAAGAGAACAGTCTCCAGATCTTTTGAGCCTGGTGACCAGGTTTTAGTTTTACTGCCTATTGTGCGATCTGCTTTGCAGGCCAAGTTTGTGGGTCCATATGCGGTGGACTCAAAGTTAAGTGAGACTGATTACATCATCCGTACACCAAACAGGAAATGGAAATCTTGAGTGTGCCATATCAACATGCTGAAAAGTTACGTTGAGCGAGAGAACGTGGTGGTACAAAACAAGGCTGAGACACTGGGAAAAACTGTTATCTCTGCAGCATTAGTTTCTGTCCCTTATTCTCCAGCTGAGGAGGTACTATATTTGCGTGATGTCCCTGTAGCTTCACCCCGGCTGCAGAATAGTGAAATTGGAAGCTTATTTGACTCATTTACCTGACAAGTTACAAGACTAATTCAGTCACATGCTGCTTTGTTCTCTGACGTCCCTGTAGGTACGTCTGTCATGCAACATGATGTTGACGTCGGTGGTCATTCTCCCATCAGGCAGCACCCGTATCGGCTGAATCCAACGAAGCGAGCGGTGATGCAGTCTGAAGTGGACTACTTGTTGGAGAACAAGCTGGCTGTGCCGAAATGCAGTGCATGGAGTAGTCCATGCCTTCTGGTTCCTAAGAAGGACAGAACTTTTCGATTCTGTACTGACTACAGAAAGGTTAATGTGTTACTAAACCAGATTCGTTTCCATTACCTCGGATGGAAGACTGTGTTGACAAGGTTGGTGCTGCCCGAGTTGTCACGAAATTAGACCTGCTGCAGGGTTATTGGCAGGTACCATTGACTCCTCGTGCTGCTGAGATTTCTGCCTTCGTTACACCTGATCATTTTCTGAAGTACTCAGTGATGCTATTTGGTTTACGCAATGCGCCTGCTACCTTCCAGTGCTTAATATGTAAGGTGCTTGCTGGAGTCCCCCTCTGTGAAGCCTACCTAGACAATATTATAAGCTATTCAGCCACCTGGACCCAGCACCTCTAGAGTCTGTTTTAAAGCACCTTCAACAAGCGTCACTAACCCTCAACCTCGCCAAATGTGAATTTGGGAAAACGACTGTGACCTATTTAGGAAAAGAAGTAGGTCAGCGTCAAGTTCGGCCTGTGGAGGCCAAAGTTCAGGCGGTCGTGAATTTTCCTGTCCCCACTTCGAAACGGCAATTGCGGCAGTTTTTAGGGACTGCTGGATTTTATCGGGGGTTTTGTAAGAACTTCTCAGACGTGGTCTGCCCGTTAACCAAGCTGCTTCGTGGCAGCTCATCCTTGGTTTGGTCTGCAGACTGTCAAAGTGCGTTTAAGGCTGTGAAGTCTCTTCTTTGCAGTTCTCCAGTCCTCGCTGCCCCAGATTTCCAGCGCTCCTTTAAGTTAGACATGGATGCCAGTGCTGTTGGAGCAGGAGCGGTGCTTCTACAGGAGGATGAGTATGGGGTTGATCATCTCGTTTCCTTTTCCTCTAAAAAGTTCTTAAAGTACCAACTGAACTACAGTACTATAGAGAAAGCTCTAGCACTGATTTTAGCACTACAACATTTTGAGGTGTATGTTTGGTCCAAGCAACTCCCTGTCCTGGTCTTTACTGATCACAATCCCCTAGTGTTTTTAGCCCGTATGAAGAACTCAAACCAGCGTATTATGCGCTGGTCTTTGGTACTACAGGGTTTTAACCTAGAAATTAAGTTCAAGCGGGGGAGGGGACAATGCTTTAGCGGACACCATGTTACGGGCCTTTTGAGTTTAAAAGTGGTATTAATCAACATGGGGATGTTGATTCTTGGTGGTGGGTGTGTTACATCCTGTGATCATGTGATGTGTGGTCTGTATGTTCTGTCTTGTTGGTGTTTTTCCTTTTTGTGGGAGGAGCCTGTAATTTACGGAACTCCTCCCAGACCTGACGCTGATTCGCACTCCCGTCGGAGTGAGGCCTTTAAAGATGGCGTGCTGCGATGAGGAGAGAGAGAGAGGGAGAGAAGGAGGAAAAGAAGAGAGAGGAGGGAGAGAAGGAGAAGGAGAAAGGGAAAATACACCAGACAGATGCCCTGGTCCCATTAGTCTACCCGGTGCTTTTCGTGGCCTGACTGTGTGTCAAGGCGTGACTTGTATTGTTTTGTTTCATTAAAAATCACTTTGTTCCAACGGTTGTGACGTTTCCCTCCCTCTTTCTAATTGTTCACGTTCCTGACCTAGACCAGGATGTATCAAGGTAACATCAAGTTGGAGTGGTTTGAATACAGTGCTTTTGTGTATAGAGAGAGAAGTTTTTTTTTTAAACTCTGTTCTCTCACTTTTTACAACATTTTCAAGACCCCCACATTCACTCTGCCTTCACCAAACCTCACTGCTGTTGCTGTTGCTGTTGCTGAATGTCGGCCACACCTGAGACCTGAGTTCAGCTCTGGAACTTCCTGGTTTTCCTGGTTCTTACCCCTCCTGTCACTGCTCACTCAGTGTTTCCGTCAGCAGCAGCAGATATTCTGATATTCTCCTCACAAGAAGAAGGAACGACGTGCTGTACGTTGCTCACCTGTGTGCTGGACTAGAGGGTCCTTCTCTAGTCGTCCTGTTAGAAAAGTGCATCTGATCCAAGCTCAGTGAGGCTTTTATACCGACACGACACGCACCTACCACATACCGTCCATCATTTTATTAAAAACAAACCCCAGCTCACCTCAGGACAGGTGTGTGCGGGTGCTCGATCACATTCACTCTTAAACACATGCAAAACAGAACATACAGCTGTGGCCAAGCGTGTTGAGAATGACAAAAAAACATTTTTTTCAAAAAGTTTACTGCCTCTGTTTTTTTTATATTATAATTTTTTAATCACCACTCCAAGGGAATGTATATGTACAGATGAATACATTTACATATCAGTCCAGTGAACATGAGCCATGCAAAGCACCATTGCAAACTGAACAAAAAAAAAAAACTTTAACAGTCTTTCAATGGCTCAGATGCTGTTGAATAAAGCTGAAAAACGTGATATCAGAATTGATTATACCAATTAGTGAGGCACCGGATTAAAAAAATGCTAATGTACATGAACCAATTGTGTTAAATACGAGATAACATTATTTTGTGGAGGACTATTTATTAATATACAAGGCAGAGCAGATCAATATTTCATACAAACGTTAATTACAAATATTCAGGTTTGAGTAACGTTACTTCAAAATATTAATACTGTAGTCATCTGAAAAAAAGTACAAAGTACAAAAGTATTTAGTGATAAAAAATACTCAAGTACTGAGTTACTGTTTGATAGTAATATCAAATATCAAATTAATTTTTTTAATTGATGTATTCAGACCGCAAAAATTTTAAATGTGCTAATTCTGGTATTGTATAGTATATTTATAATTTTAATATTAATTTATTAAAGTACAATTTGTATTAATTGACATACTAAATCTGAGCATACAAACTGTCTTATATATGTTAATTATATGTGTTAGCCTTGATATATTAAATAAATTATAACTGGCAATTTGCATAAACTCCAGAATGCTATTAAGAGTGATCAGATGAACTGAAGTGATGTGCTTGTCATTGTGATTCACAGTGACACAACGAAATGTGTGGGGACGGTGCAGAACACCCCATTTTGCCTGTATTTCTGCCCTTCCATAAAAGGACCTGCTGGGATCATTTCAGTGATCCTCTCATTAACGCAAGTGAGAGTGTTGAGGAGCACAAGGCTGGAGATCATTCTGTCATGCTGACTGAGTTAGAATAGCAGACAGGATGCTTTAAAAGGAGGGTGATGCTTGAAATCATTGTTCCTTCTGTTAACCATAAAAAATGTCTTCACAGGCCAGGATATTGCTGCTACTAAGATTGTACCTAAATCAACCATTTATCAGATCATCAAAAACCTCATCATCCAAAAAGTGTCTTGAAGAAGGCTTCAGGGTGCCCAAGAAATTCCAACAAGCTCCAGGACAGTCTCCTAAAGATGATCAATCGGGGTGCCACCAGTACAGAGCTTGCTCAGGAATAATAGCAGGTGGGTGTGAGTGCATCTGAATCTGTGAGTGCATCAAAGTGAGGCAAAGACTGTTGGAGGACGGCCTGGTGTCAAGAAGGACAGCAAAGAAGCCACTTCTCTCCAAGACAAACATCATGGACAGACTGATATTTAGCAAAAAGTACAGGGATTGGACTGCTGAAGACTGAGGAAAAGTAATTTTTCCTAATGAATCCCCACCAGTTCTGCCTCGTGCCAACAGTAAAGCATCCTGAGACCATTCATATGTGGGACTGCTTCTCATGCAAGGGAGTGGGCTCACTCGCAACTTTGCCTAAGAACACAGCCATGAATAAAGAATGGTACTAAAACCTCCTCCAACATCCTCCAACTTCTCAGACAGAAAAGAAGATGGCGTGTTGGCGGAGACTCCAAGGCGAGGTGTTTAGGGTGAGACAGGGAGTAGAGACGTCCCCTTGGAGGCACAGTGCCGAGGAGCAGGTCGATTGCCAGATGGTACCGTTGGTGTGGGGTCCATGTCAAATACCGCCGCCAGGTCATGGTACTCAGTCGGGACCATGAGAGGTGAGCTGGGCCAGTGGTGGTTGGAGGTGTTGGACACGTTGTTCAGCTGCCGTTGGAAAATACTCAGCCTTCTGATGTCAAGGGGAAGTTCATTCCAAAAAGGGAAGTCCTTCAGGGTGGTAGTAGCCTAGTGGGTAACACACTCGCCTATGAACCAGAAGACCCGGGTTCAAATCCCACTTACTACCATTGTGTCCCTGAGCAAGACACTTAACCCTAAGTTGCTCCAGGGAGACTGTCCCTGTAACTACTGATTGTAAGTCGCTCTGGATAAGGGCGTCTGATAAATGCTGTAAATGTAAATGTAAATGTCATGAATCTTTATTTTATGAATGTTTGCTTAAAATTAAATCTAACCTACCAATGCATCTGAAATGGTCTTATCCAGACAACTCTAATGCCTTAAATCAGAACATACAAAAGAACAATAAAATGATGGGAAATTTTTTAATCACCACTCCAAGGGAATGTATATGTACAGATGAATACATTTACATATCAGTCCAGTGAACATGAGCCATGCAAAGCACCATTGCAAACTGAACAAAAAAAAAAAACTTTAACAGTCTTTCAATGGCTCAGATGCTGTTGAATAAAGCTGAAAAACGTGATATCAGAATTGATTATACCAATTAGTGAGGCACCGGATAAAAAAAATGCTAATGTACATGAACCAATTGTGTTAAATACGAGATAACATTATTTTGTGGAGGACTATTTATTAATATACAAGGCAGAGCAGATCAATATTTCATACAAACGTTAATTACAAATATTCAGGTTTGAGTAACGTTACTTCAAAATATTAATACTGTAGTCATCTGAAAAAAAGTACAAAGTACAAAAGTATTTAGTGATAAAAAATACTCAAGTACTGAGTTACTGTTTGATAGTAATATCAAATATCAAATTAATTTTTTTAATTGATGTATTCAGACCGCAAAAATTTTAAATGTGCTAATTCTGGTATTGTATAGTATATTTATAATTTTAATATTAATTTATTAAAGTACAATTTGTATTAATTGACATACTAAATCTGAGCATACAAACTGTCTTATATATGTTAATTATATGTGTTAGCCTTGATATATTAAATAAATTATAACTGTAATTCGTTCCTCCAAGGAAAACTGTGTGGTGGTCTACTTAGCTTGTGGCACCATTCAACAAAAGGTTAAAACAAAAAACGTTTTTATGAAAGACTGTCACGACTACGGACTTACGAGGGAAGGAAGCGCAGAGGTTTGACATACTGGGAAGGGGGTTTTATTATAACAAACAATAAAGAAATACAAATAAACAATGGCGCAGTGGCCGAAAACAATTTAACTTAAATTACGAACATAAACTAACCCGTAGGCGTGTGGCGATTGCCAGAACTCAAAACACATATGAAACAAAACCAGGTCAAGTTCGTGCAGAGTCCACGAAAATGCCAGAGACCCAGAAAGGGCGGAAACTTCCGGCATTTATGGGGCGTCAGGATTTGAGTCAGGTGTGGAGCCCAGCTGCAGGCAATCCTGACAGAGCCCCCCCTCCAAGGGCTACGTCCTCGGAGCCCCAACAGTACCATCAGTGGAGGCGGCGGGGCGGACGGCGGCAACCACAGGGCTCTTGCCCTGCTGTATCCTCCCCTTGGAGGACCCGGTCCCTCGGGCTGGCTCCCCGGCGTGGTCAGGCGTGGTGGCCCCGGTCCCTCGGGCTGGCTCCCCGGCATGGTCAGGCGTGGCGGCCCCGGTCCCTCGGCCTGGCTCCCCGGCGTGGTCAGGCGTGGCGGCCCCGGACCCTCGGCCTGGCTCCCCGGCGTGGTCCCGCTTGGCGGCCCCGGACCCTCGGCCTGGCTCCCCGGCGTGGTCCCGCATGGCGGCCCCGGACCCTCGGCCTGGCTCCCCGGCGTGGTCCCGCATGGCGGCCCCGGACCCTCGGCCTGGCTCCCCGGCGTGGTCCCGCATGGCGGCCCCGGACTCCCGTACCTGCACACAATAATCAGGGCCGATCCATCTGGGTACGTGTGGGCCCTGTCTCCACATGTCCCCTCTGACACGTCTTGTTTCACCCCCTGCACCAGGCTGGTGCCTTCTGGGACTATGCAGCCCCTCTCGCTGCCCGGCCCTGGTGCCAAGGGGGGGGCATTGCCAGACCATCTGGCTAGCCCCTTCTGCGTCCGTTGGGACAAGCAGGCCCTCTTCCTGCCTGTCCCAGCTGGGTCCTCATGCCTACCCGGGGGCTCTATGGCGCTCCACCCCTCTGGAGGCGGACGCAGGCCCATGCCTGGCCCGCCTTCCTCACTGGCTACCGGAGGACCCAGCTCAATCGCTTCCCCACCTACCCTCCCCTCAGGAGGAGTCCCCAACCCGAACACACCCCCCCAAAAAATTCTTTGGGGGAGCACCCCCCCGGCTGGACTTAGGGGTACCTTGGGGCTTGTCCACCTCGCCTTGGACCAGCACATTCGGGTCATGAACCTCCTCCCTGGGGTTCGGCTCCGCGTCTGGGTCGCCATCTGGTGGACACAAAGAGGGGAAGTGGGGGCAACATACGGACACATATGCCACACAGACACACACAGACAGAGACAGACAGAAGAGAGGGTCGTCTGGCTCCCTCTCTGGGCTCTCCGGGACCTCCTCAGGGGGCACAGCCAGGATCTCGGGAGGTGCGACCTTCTCGTCGCCGGTCATTGCTTGGTCTTCTTGCCCCGGATCCTGACTGGTACTGGATGTGGTGGAGGGGCAGTGTTCGATCCCTGGCTCAGGCTCTGGCCGATCAAACTCCGCCCTCAGTCTCAGCTGGAAGTCCCGAAAACTGCTGTCTGTCTCTCCCTGCTGCCCGAGGGCTGCGCTCCAGCCCCATGCTGACCCAAGCAGACACGCGAGGATGGTGGTGGTCTTATCAGTGTCTGCTGCCCCACTGAAGGGTCCCGGGACAATTGGGCTGTCCCACACGGGGCTGGGCTCATGGGTGGAGATGGTGGTAGGTGTGTGGTGTGGAGGGGGGTGGACGTCTTCTCCAGCAGGTGTGGACGCTGGTGCTGCGCTGCCATTTTGCTGGGGAACGTCCGGGCAGAGGGAAGGCGGGTCGGCGACTGGAGCAGGAATGGAGGATTCCCTGCGAGGCAGTCCCGGCAGCGCAGTTGCTAGCTGGCGACCTCCCATCTCCCTCTTCCACCAGCTTTCCTCACACTGCTGGGAGGGACATGGGTCTCCACGGACCTCGTGACGATCCTGGATGGGCGCGATGGGCGGAGCCATCCCGGCACCGACTGCCCAAACGCTGTCATCCTGGTCGTCGTCCGTGTCAACCTCGCACCCCCGGAAGTCACATGGGTCATCACGGACGCCGCGATGATCTCGGACGCGCACGCTGGGCGGAGCCATCCCGGCAACGACCGCCCACCGAAAATCCACGTCATCATCGCTTTCGTAATCCGTGTCCTCCCACCGGTGACTCCGAGGGTCGTCCACCCTGCGGACATCCTGGACCCATGGCGCGATAAGCTCCCATGGGCAGTACTCTGGCCATTCGGGCTGGAGGCTGCCCACCTCCTCGCTGGAGGAACGCCGCCGTTGTTGCCGCTTCTCACCCCCCTGGAAGTGACGTGGGTCCCCACGGACCTTGTGACGATCGCAGACTGGCGCGATGGGCGGAGCCCAACTCTCATTTTTTTTGGTTTTTACACTGAAGATGGTGGCATCGGACATTTTCCATTCTGTGTCTGTGCTGTGTAATAAGTTTGTGCCACCACCAGCCATGGAACTGCATGGCCTTGTCTGATTGGTGAAATGGTGTCATTTGATGGTGCCATTGCTACGTGGTGTTTGCTACGTGGTATTTTGCTACAGTCCCTGTCACTACTGATTGTGAGTGGCTCTGGATAAGGGCGCCTGATGAATGAAATTTCTCCTTCTCACTCCTTGTGATGCCCCCAGAAATGATTTTATTCGTAGCCCAATCTAACTATAATTTCATTACTTATTAATAGAGGTGTATCGAGATCTCGTACGATGAGATCTTGTGATATTAAAACCTCCCGACGTTTCTTGTTGAGGTAACTGCTATCTTGCGAGTGCTGGCCAGTTGCGGTCTGCATGGGTTCTCCTGAAGAAATTCATACAGGAGATGCCCCAAACAATGTTTAAATCCTTTTTTTTGCAGCATTTGTAAGCACTGCAAGAGAATATTACCATACATCCTCAGAAGCATCACAGCACCGTGTTTAAATCAACAGAACCAGTGACGAAAATGCCGGGAAGGACAGACAGCGCTAGAAAAAACCTGCACCTTGACTTCCACACTCACGTGCTGGAGCTGCTGCAGTTACAAGAGACGCGGGCATTTTTATTGCAATAGACACGGAGCCATTGTTCAAATCTGGGACTTAGGAGACATCTTAACACGTTAGAACCAGAGTACAACATTCCATCATGTGTGCGTTTTGCTTCCACAGTCATTCCTAATCTGTACAAGGGGGTTTAAGGCCAAAGTTGTTCAGACCCTGACCGGTGGCTGGACGTCCAGGGGTACGTTGAGCTACATCACAATCACAGTGCACATGATCAGTTGCAACCGGGATGTGGTAAATCTTCTACAATGTTTGAGTGCCACACAGTGCTAGAAGACAGGAGCTTAAAAACCAAACCATGGCACTGCTATTGTGACTGATAATGTACATAATTTGGATGTAGCTGTACACGGTCTCGCTTTTTCTTGGCCGTGTGATACGAATGTTCAACAGCTACCGCAATGTTAATGTTCAAGCAGAAGCTGCTACAACTGTCACCACACATGTTGATCATGGATGTGGTTGATCACCCTGGATATCGGGGCAGTGGTTGCCTAGCGGTTAAAAGCAGAGGACACAGAGGTCACCGTGCGCTGTGCTGCAGTGTCTCACAATGACAATCGCTTCACTTTCACTATCTGAATTGTTACTTGGAGCAGCAAGCCACAATAACAGCAGCAGCAGCCCTGAAATGAGGCAAAATGCCCGAAATATTGATACAATAGATGCATAGATACAGCTGCGATTTCAGAGATGCTGAAGATCTTGTGTGTTAGAGTTATACGTCGTTCCAACACTTATAAACTAGAGAAGAATGACACAAAGCATTCGAGTTCTTTTTACTTGCAAGGAGAGCGATCAGAGACGCGCATTACAGCATGCCTCCAACAGCTCGCATCCTGTCTTTTTATTTAGTACACTGCGGGACAGTTACCATGAGATCACATGCTTATAATTCTTGCATGTAGACTTGTTTCTTGGTAGACGCTCCATTACAAGGTCATGCTCGTGTGATCCATTTACATTTACAGCATTTAAATGACTTACAATCAGTAGTTACAGGGACAGTCCCCCCCTGGAGCAACTTAGAGTTAACTGTCTTGCTCAGGGACACGATGGTAGTAAGTGGGATTTGAACCTGGGTCTTCTGGTTCACAGGCGACTACCATCCCATCTACGGGCACCTTTTATGGCTGCCCACTGCTCACCAAGGGCGATGGTTAAAAGCAGAGGACACATTTCATTTGTGTCACCATGTGCTTTGCTGCAGTGTTTCACAATGTCAATCACTTCACTTTCACTTTATTGCTACCACTATAGAAACAATACAGTCCACATCAATACAGGCACCAAATGGAGAACACAGGTAGATGGCAATAGGTTAGATGGATTCAAAGTAAAAAATTCTGACAAGCCTTTGCCCTGTATGTCAGAAAGGTTCTGCAGGTCAAGATTCGTTCCAGATGTTGTTGTAGTTGCTTTCAAATGCATTTACATAAAGGACCATTATATGCTTATCCTGACCATACAACTCTAAATTAGGCTCATTGAGAAGATCGGTAAGATCTATCAGGAAAGCTGAATCGAAATGTGCATATTCATATTGAAAAGTAAATCTTTTTTTTAGGCAGAAACCATTGGTGATCACTATCAGTTGTGAGGGAAAGTAGCTTACCAGGGCTCTCAAGTGTCACACATTGAGCATAACAGCCACTCATTAATGTGGTCAGGCACTCGTGCACACCTGTCCTGAGGTGAGCTGCGTTTTGTTATTAACAATGGATAATGGATGTGTGGTAGGTGTGTGGTGTCGATATATACAGTATAAACCTGAGTTTGGATCAGATGCACTTTTCCAACAGGTCAAATAGGGGAGGACCCCCTAGTCCAGCACACAGCTGAGCAATGCACAACATGTTGTAGTGTTTTTTGTGAAGAGATTCTTCTACAGAGTCAGAACATTTTCTGCTGTTGACCGAAACACTGAGTAGCCTATGACAGGAGGGTTAAGGACCAGGAAATTCAAGGAGTTCCAGGGCTGAACTCAAAACAGGTGGCTGACACTCAGCAAGACCAATGATGTACAGAAGCAGAACAAGCTGAAGGACATAAAAACCACATCCAGAAAAAAGAGGGTCCTTCTAGTAATCATTAGTGAGGTTTGGTGACTGCAGAGTGACTGTAGTGCAGGGGGCTCAGTACTTGGAGGCTACCACTTGCAACCACGGTGAGGTTGCGGAAGGCAAAAGGCAGAATCATATATCATAACCAGACTGAACACAGCAACAAGACACAAGGTGGTTATACTGCAGCAGCAAGTTAAATCCCCTTCAGAAATGTCCATCAGTGTCATCAGCTCAGAACTGGCAGAAAGCTGTGGGTTTTGAAAAGGTTAGAGACAAAAAGCCATACCTCCAACATGGAAACAAGGCCAAGAAAAGAAAGGAATAGGGGTGCAAAGTAATGGTAGTGGGTACCCAGGACTAAACCATTTTAGCAGAAGTTTGTTCTCCAAAACAGAACTGTACTATAATGCGTGTCTGTAGGCAACCGTGAAGCATTGTTGAGGTTTCTTGCAAGTTTGGTGCTGCATTTCACCAAATTTCATTGAAAGTGAAGTGATTGTCATTGTGATACACAGCAGCACAGCACACGGTGACACAACAAAATGTGTCCTCTGCATTTAAACATCACCCTTGGTGAGCAGTGGGTAGCCATGACAGGCACCCTGGGAGCAGTGTGTGGGGACGGCGCTTTATTCAGTGGTACCTTGGCGGATCGGGATTCGAACCGGCAACCTTCTGATTACCGGGCCACTTCCTTAACCGCTAGGCCACCATCGGCCCAAAATGGTCTCTTTTGAAGATCTGGTGGTTAAAAGTCAACAGCCTGTTTCTCAGACCACATCTGTAACCTGTGGGGTTTGGCAGTGGAAAGGTTACAAGAGCTATAAATATAACAGAAAACCAATTTTCCACTTTGGGCTAGATCATTCCACCACGAAACTACAGGAACAAGAATCAGATGACTTATTGTCTTGTTTTCAGAACAAGCTGAATATCAACTCCATAGTATTTTTGTGTACATATGAGAGATTTCAGATAGAAACAAAAATTCATTTTCATTAAGCTGTATATATCCCATTTAGAAGTAGGTTAGAGCGGTAGTAATGGAGCGGGAGTGTTTAATAGAGTTAGACATAGTTTTATTTCGGCGCTAGCATATGCGCTAATTGTTAGCGCTTGGAACATGTGCTGCACCTCGTTCACCGAGCGCGTTTTATTTCTTCAGGGGAGCCCTGTGTGAGACGCTCTGCATCCACAACCCACGTTTTATTTGTTACAGTAAAAACGTCAGTTGCAACCGTCCTGTGTCCTGTCTACTGTACAATCACAACGCAGAGTACCTGGAAGGGACAGGTCCAGGGAAGACGGGTTACATTCAGCTCATGCTAAATGTATGTTTCAAGTCAGAGTTTCATGGGAGTGAACTTTATTTTTTGCTGATTTTGTTTGTTAGTTGAATTTGGATGGTTGTAGTTGTTTTATGATATGTTAGAATGAATTCAGTTTCACGAGGTGTGGCATCTATGTAGCCCCACCTCCTTATGTTGGGGCCCAAGGGAGACTTTGAACGAGGTGTCGGGAGGAGTAATAGGGAGGACACACTTCTTTGACCGTGTGAGTGTTAAGAAATACGTCAAACAAAGTAAACATTGGATTGAAAAAGTAAATTGACTCACGCGTCACTAACTTCACCGACTGCTCTAGTCATAGCGGTTTTGCTATGAGGGAGGCCGCAAAGTTTAAGCAATATTTGTATCAATCAGGCAGTTCGAGGGCCGCTCAAGAAGAGTGGTCAAGGTACGGGCTGTAGTAATCCAGCAAAGTTCAAGTACAGGTGAGCAGCAGAGTGAATAAGCTCGACAATGAGCGCACGCAGCGTCCAACATGGCCGCCGGGGCTTTATATGGGAGCTTCTGGGTTGCCGACCCCTTGGTCGTCCTCATGCCCGCCGTGGGCCCGGCAGTGGCACGGTGGCCATGACAAAAAAAATCATTGTATAACCTGCCTGTATTTTCATGTCAGTGATGTGCACCTTGAGGGAAAAATATTGGTAAAAGTTTAATGTGTCTCTCAATAAAAGAATAACAGTAAAAAAAAAACACTATCTGGGAAATCAGATGAAGCTTCTAAAATGTCCATAAATATGAGATTGTGGAATGCATAAAAACAATATACCACTCGAATTCAACAATAGTGCTCATTATTTGCTAGCTAGTATATTTTGTGGCCAGCGGGGGGCAGGAGGACACCCCAGAGGACGGGCAGGCCGCCAGATGCGGTGAAGTTCTATTGCGACAGTAAGGTGGTTCTGGGGTATGCTCACAATGATACGAAAAATATTATTTTTATACGCACACAACCGCATTCACTGCAACCGACACACAACTTCTCTACATGCCCACAGATCAAAATTCAGCTCACTTCTTAACAACAGCATATGGTTTACAGCACCCTGGGAGGGGGCGCAGAGGCAAAATTATATTTCTAAAGATGGAATGTATTAAATCCCAATAACACAGCCGATATGATAAGAAAAACTTGGCATAATCTTGCGTTCTGAATAGACTACAGCTGTAAATCTTGGCCTGGGTAATCGAGAGGAACGGGCGAGGGACGGCTTAGCAAAAATGTCCGCTCTCTATTTCTGCAGCGCGTTGACCTCTGCGCCATTCGCTTTGGTGGTGGAGGAACCATGACAGTTTTGCAGGATGTAAATGTGAAAGTGAGAGTGAAGTGATTGTCATTGTGAAACACTGCAGCACAGCACACGGTGACACAACGAAATTTGTCCTCTGCTTTTAACCATCATCACTGCCATGTCTGGGAAGATTCTCAGTTATCCAGGAGAATTTGTCTGAAAGTTGAGTCCTGGCAACTGGACTTTCTTGAGTGGAGAGATGTTTCATTCAGCATCCAGATTCTGCAATCGGATTGATGCAGAATGAAACGACTCTACATAAAAGAAAAAGAAAAGGACTCAATTGCCAGGACTCAACTTTCAGACAGTGGGCAGCCATGACAGGCGCCCGGGGAGCAGTGTGTGGGGACGGTGCTTTGCTCGGTGGCACCTTGGAGGATTCGAACCGACAACCTTCTGATTACGGGGCCACTTCCTTAACCGCTAGGCCACCACTGGCCCATGTAATATTAAATGTGTGCAATATTAAATGTTAGTTTTCTAACCTGCTCAGCCCTGGGCCCCTTTTTGGAATGGACACTCCCAAATTAAACTGAGAAAATCTCTGCAACTGTATGGTCTATTTGTAAAAATGTTTTGTTCTAAATCATAAGGCTACTGAAATTACTCCAGAGTGTAGGATGCAGCACAGATGTCAACTGGGTCAGAGAAAATGGAAAAGAAAAAAGGGAGCTTTACAGCTCAAGTTACCTATAGTGCTAAACCCGAATAATAAACCTGCATCAAACATATGGCTATTAAAGTAAACAGGGAGCATTAGTAGAGAAATTTCCAACCCGTCCATTTGGGCCCGCTGGGGACGTTTTGGACAGCGTATGTGCCATTTGAGATTTCTCAGGAACCTTTAGTAGTAATAGTTATTCCTTCCAAAATAGCTGTTTTAAAAATATCACATTATATGTATATTCCCCATAAATATGTTACCATTCAAATGAACAACATGCAGGACAGACTGGCTGAACAGGATTAGAAATTGAAACATGAAAAATATAACAGTGTGTGTGTGTGTGTGTGTGTGTGTGTGTGTATAAAACCTATACACAATTCAACAGTGAATGGAATAAATTAACTTTATGTACATTATTGTGTATCACGCCATTGCGTGAATCAGTTCTTTTTTCGAAGTGAGGCACAGTGGCTCCTGGCACTTTCTGCACTGTATGGCTCTTTTCACCCTGTGGATGCAGCGCTATGGTCTGCCTCGGCCTTCTCTCAGAAACCACAGAAATAGCGACGTCTGTTGCGTGTCCTGGACTGTTCTGACATATCTCGCGATTGCATTGATCGATTTGAATGGTTCAGGGCTCGTTTAAATTGGCTGAGCCAACAGAATTGAGGAGGATTTTGTGGATATACTGTCATCAACACCATTCACTAATGACCACGCACGAAACCCTGCATGTGCACATAATGGCTGCATTACGGTAATGTTTTTAACCTGGACCATGTTCCATGTAATATGTGCCATCACCTGGCAATAGTGAGCGTTGCACATCAAATGAACATTTAACATGCATCAATATTGTGCACACTGTGCCACCCCCGGGGGCGGGGCCTTCGTTTAGAGTTGGTTAATGAAATGTGATGATGCGCAATTCTCACTGTTGTCAGGTGATTATTATTTAATTATCGCAAGCGAGATGCAAAAATGTGTGCTGACGAGGTGAAACGAAGGCAATTATATTTGAAACCCTTGTCCTTTCCCTCACAGCGAAACAAAGCCAGGCTTTTAAAAAGCTTTACGTGGCACGTATGGCGCAGTAAAATCACCGACTGTGACTGTCATTTATTTATGGCACTGCACAGTATAACAGTCTGCCTGGTTCGGGCTGAATTCAACCAGGCTTGAGCCGGTCGGGCCTGACTTTTTGGGTCCTGCAGCCGTGCCAGGTTGAAGAGTCAACCTGGCATGGGGTGGTTGTAGCCTAGTGGGTAACACATTCGCCTGTGAACCAGAATACCCAGGTTCAAATCCCACTTACTACCATTGTGTCCCTGAGCAAGACACTTAACCCTGAGTGTCTCCAGGGGGGGACTGTCCCTGTAACTACTGATTGCAAGTTGCTCTGGATTGTAAGTCGCTCTGGATAAACCTGATGTCTGCTGTGCAGACAGAGTACTTGGTCCTTGGGGGAGGGGGGCATCCTTCTCGCTAGCTCTTTGTCTTTGTTCGCTGCCTCAAATGTGCCTCATTCAGTTCATCTTGGCCCTGAGAAGTCCCTGCTGGCATCCCTGCTGGATGTAAGAGATGTTGGCTTGTAGCCTGTGATTGTCCCCCCAAACCCATCAATGATGAAGGATTCTTGCCCCTGCTGGCATGGAGAGACCAGCCGTCTGCATTGCTAGCCCATTCTTCCACACAAACTGTTTTTAAATCTTGATGGTTCCTTAGACCTCTTGAAACTTTGATCTTCAGTTCTCTCCATATATTTCCAATGGGTTTTAGGTCAGGTGATTGACTGGGCCATTCAAGCAACTTGATTTTTTTCCTTTGAAACCACTTCATGTTTTTTTTTGGCCTTGTGATTGAGATCGTTGTCTTGCTGAATTGTCCACCCTCTTCCTGGTATATGGCAGCAGATTTTTATCCGTAATGTCCCGGTACATCTCTCCATTCATCCTGCCTTCAATAATATGAAGTTTGCCAGTGCCCCTTGCTGAAAAGCAGCCCCAAATCATGATGCCTCCACCCCCAAACTGTTGGTACGGTGTTCTCTCCGAACATGGCTGTAGCTGCCACATGTTGTAACGGTTAAAGGTTGTAATATCCTAGGTGGAACACAGGGTGGCACATGCAAGTATAAAGGTAGCAAACTCTATGTTGTTGGCAGGTGTTTGACCCGGAAGGGCAAAGGGTTTTTAACCGCTTGCATGAACGCTACACCAGCGCTTATGTACCGCCAACTGCTGAAGTAACCGGTGATATCTGCTATGTGCTTTTTGGAATAAATGGACATTGTATTAGACATCAAGATTCGTTTAATTGTGTAACATATAACAAGACCAAAAGAGTATAGCAATGTTACATCAAGCACGTCAGCCAGGCCACGTCACGTGTCAGGCACCTCCTTTAAACTTCTTTAAAAATGGCATTTACTCTCCAAACATGGTGTGTACAATCTACCCAGAAGTTATATTTTGCTTTCATTGGGCCTTACTATAGTCTCTCAATCATCCACAGGCTTCTCCAAATGCTGTTTCGCAACCTTTAAGCCTCAACATGCTTTTTGTTCAGCAGTGAATTCTTGCGTATTGAGTGTACATGGATGCCATGGCGGTTCGGTGCATTGCTTATAGTACCTACTGATGCATTTACATTTACAGCATTTATCAGACGGCCTTATCCAGAGCGACTTACAATCAGTAGTTACAGGGACAGTCCCCCTGGAGCAACTTAAGGTTAAGTGTCTTGCTCAGGGACACAATGGTAGTAAGTGGGATTTGAACCTGGGTACATTTACATTTTACATTTACAGCATTTATCAGACGCCCTTATCCAGAGCGACTTACAATCAGTAGTTACAGGGACAGTCTCCCTGGAGCAACTTAGGGTTAAGTGTCTTGCTCAGAGACACAATGGTAGTAAGTGGGATTTGAGCCTGGGTCTTCTGGTTCATAGGCGAGTGTGTTACCCACTAGGCTACTACCTGGGTCTTCTGGTTCACAGGCCTGGGTCTTCTGGGTCTGGTCTTCTGGATCACAGGCGAGTGTCTTAACCACTAGACTACTACCACCCTATGCAAGGTCTTGCTGAAGCTCTGGTTCTTGGCTCTTGGAGAACTCTCCTGATTATTCTTTGGACTCCTCGGAGAGGGATATTACATGAAGCACCTGATCGTGGCCAGTTTATGGTGAACTGATGATCTTTCCATTTCCAAATAATGGCCGCCACAGTGCTCACAGTGACTTTAGATTACGGAGATCTTGGCAGAGTTCTTTGATTTTACCCATCATGAAGTCTTTCATGTGCCTCCTGGGTAATGAGAATCATTTATAGGCCACTGATTAAGACTAAATTAGTTGATCCCAATTAATACTGTTAGAATGCAGGGTTTCTCTCTCAAAACTGACAGATTTCAGGTGATCTCCTGACCATGACACTGACTACATCCTGGACTCCTCCAACCCTACAACTGTAGGACTATATCATCCCCAACCCTGCACTGACACCATTTGCTGGCTCACTCTACCCTGGAAGGGGGTCCCTCTCTCTATCACTCCTTCCCAAGGTTTCTTCCTTTCTTTTTTTCTCTGTCCTAGAGTTTTTTTGTGTGGAGTTTTTCCTTGTGTGCAGAAGGGTCAAGTGTGGGGGGTGTCAACTGTAGGGCCTGTCAAAGCCCATTGAGACATACTGTATGTGATTTTGGGCTATATAAGAAATAAATGTTGTTTGTAGGCTTTATAAGCACCTTGTTATCTTCATGTGTTCAATATGTATTCCCTGAGTCATTTCACTTTAGTTATGATGATTCAACTTGTATATGTTCTGATTTCTTTGTATGAATTCAATATTTGGTACATCTAGTGGAAAAATTGTGTCAATTGCCCACTTAGAAATTCCCTTACCGATAAGAATGCTGATGTGAATACTTATTTTCCCCGTTGTATGTGAATAAACAGTTGCAGTATTTTTTTAATCAACTAACAACCAAAGTTTATTTAGTTGCCAGATTGGAGTGAATGCACTCCTTGCCTTCAACAGCAAGAGACTGAGTTGGGGTTTGTGGGAGACATGAAGGGCAGCTTTCTAGCATGGTAGAGGAAGAAGAGGGGTTGGAAGGCAGTTCTGGGAATGGAGAAGGCAGTGCATGTAGAGTACAGGCAGAAGTAAAGCAATGCATTTCGAATATTCATAAAAAACATGTTGAAAACATATGATATTAGAGCAGGGAGGAAGCTGACAGTGATGACTATGAAGATGATAAGCACAGTGATGAAGGCTCTCTTCTTCACAGGGTGCATGCTGTCGCGGGCCACGGGGCCAGAGTCCATCAGGGCTTTGAGCAGCGACAGGTTGCAGAAGATGATGAGGAGGAAGCAACCAATGCAAACTGTGAAAGTGATGGAATTACCTATCTTATATTGACTTTTATCTGTAATGGCATCTATAGCATAGGACAGAGCACAGGACCATATTACAACAATGCTGAGGATCCTTAGCTTGTTGTCACGGAGACGCATGAAGGCGGTCGGGTGCAGGACCGCTACGTAACGGTCCAAACAGATACAGGCAAGGAGAGGCGGCACGCCCAACTCATTCAGGCGAAAAGAAAAATAAATGAAGCTGGTTGCTGCATCACTGCTATTTTCAATATAGCGCATTATTATTTCAATTGGGAGAGACACACAGTACATTGCATCCGTGACGGCTAGGCTGCCAGTATAGAGGTCAGAGGTCGACCGCACCACCTGGGCCCACAGCAGGATCCACAACACCCTCAGGTTGGCTGGGAATCCCAGAAGAGCAGTTAGGATTTCCATGGACTGCCTGAAGTAGGCCTGACCTCTATTTAGAGTACATCCACCAAATAAGCTGTATAAGTCTGAAGAGTTTTTGAAAAATGAGAAGTTCAGTGCATCAGCACTGAGGGTAAGGCTAGAGTTGCCATCAATCATGGAGAAGATCTTTGGAGAAAAAATGGGCATCGTGGTGCAGAGAAAATGCAGATCCTGCTGGGAAAAAACTACAGATCAATGACACCGACACTACAGTTTGTAAACTTGTCTTTGAACAAATATGGTATTTGTAGCACAGCAGATGGGTTGGGAGTGTTTGCATTTAGTTTTTATTTATTTATTTATCTCCTATTAAGATGACTGAATTTATAGTGTTAAGTGTTATACTGCTGCATCTGTTTTATCAGAGGTGCCACTGAGCAGATTAGCAAGGTTAACACAGTTCTTCTCCACTGGATTTTCCAATTTTCCATTTCGGTCTAGGATTTTACTAAATAAATCTTCCATTGAAATTATAGGCTGATCATTTCTATGTTAGTGGGCAAATTTACCAAAAAATCTGCATCGGTTCCAAATTTTTTCCCTAAGTATAGTCTGAGCCTGCCGGCTTTATTCAACCCTGACCAAATCTCTGATTCAATTTGCTAAACTTGAAAGGAATCTCCACCATGCTTCACGTTGGCTCTCATTATTGTAACACTCTTCAGGCCTTTAGTGCGTTGTGCTACAGCCAAATATTTCACATTTTCTGATTTACATTTACATTTACAGCATTTATCAGATGCCCTTATCCAGAGCGACTTACAATCAGTATTTACAGGGACAGTCCCCCTGGAGCAACTTAGGGTTAAGTGTCTTGCTCAGGGACACAATGGTAGTAAGTGGGATTCGAACCCGGGTCTTCTGGTTCATAGGCGAGTGTGTTACCCACTAGGCTACTGCCACCTCTGATGCTGTTTTGCCGCACCGCTATTCCTTTGGCTTTAGAGTTCGGACGCTTGGCCTTGTTTCCACGCTGGAAAGATGGCTTTTTGTCTGCAACTCCTCCATGAACCACTTCTAGACTTCTTCAAGTTGTAAATGGGTGTGTCTGGGACCCACTGGTTTCTTCCAGTCCTTTGCTTATGACAGTGCTGGGCATTGATTGATTCTCGAAGGGATGCAGTATACCCACCTTGCGTTGTGTAGCTGTGTTCAGCCTGCGTTCGCGATGCATGATTTGTACTTCACCTTGGTGGCAGAGATTGGCTGTTTCCCACCGAGTACTAAGCCTCCTGCACCACAATTTTTTTCCAACACCGTGCGACTGGTCATGGGTTTCGTGTACTTCTGCTTCTGTGTATCATTGCTGTTGTTAAATTTCAGTCACCTGTCCTGGTTTGGCACCCCTCTTGTCACCGGAAGCCTTCTGATTCTGACTCTCTTCACAAGTAGAAAGAATAAGTGTTGTGCGTTGCTCACCTGTGTGCTGGACTAGAAGGTCCTTCTCTAGTCGTCCTGTTAGAAAAGTGCATCTGATCCAAGCTCAGTGAGGCTTTTATACCGACACGACAGGCACATACCACATACCGTCCATCATTCCATTAAAAACAAACCCCAGCTCACCTCAGGACAGGCGTGTGTGAGGCAGGTTTGCATGAGTGCATGACCACATTCACTTTTGCATACAGTTCACACATGCAAAAGAGATCATACATGCATTTGTTATCATCTAATGATGTCTACATGAATATAATGTTTGTGACCAGCGCCTGCACAATTCATCTCAGTATTTTTATTTAAAGACTGATTACGTCTTATTGATACTTACGAATCTGTTCATCAGCGAATCGTTTGAAGGAGCAACTTTTTTTGCAGTGTTGTGTCCATGCCTTTCCACCAATGTGTGCATTTTAAGGTGGCAGTGCAGTCCAATGCATGTCATAAATCAATATGTGTGATGCAGTGGTGGGCGATATGTGTGAAATCAGATTTGTGCCAAAATTTTTAAACGACGTTGAAATGTAAAATAAGAGGCTGGAGTTTTGATAGCATACGTTTTTGCTTACATTTTTAGTTACATTTGCTAATTTTCACAGCTTCACTGCTGGCTTTTTGGACACTGTGCCCTGTTTTACGTTCACGCTGCCTGAGGATCCGGTTGGACTTCTGGCAGAGATCTTGTGTCTTTCGTGACAGCTCCATCCCTGGAACTAGCGATGGGAAGTTCGGCTCTTTTTTTGAGAGCAGCCGCTTGTGGCATTATATTTTCGCCTTTCTTGTCAATTAGTGAAAGTGATTGTAATTGTGAAACACTGCAGCACAGCACACGGTGACACAATGAAATGTGTCCTCTGCATTTAACCATCACCCTTGGTGAGCAGTGGGCAGCCATGACAGGCGCCCGGGGAGCAGTGTGTGGGGACGGTGCTTTGCTCAGTGGCACCTTGGCGGATCGGGATTCGAACCGGCAACGTTCTGATTATGGGGTTGCTTCCTTCACTGCTAGGCCACCACTACCCCATTATGAATGTTAATAAATCATGTTATGACATCTCTAATTGTAGAACTGAATGCCACAGGAAGTCATTCTTACCCGTGGCAATGAGACTGTACAACTCTTCCCCATTGTGTAGGTGATCAGTATTATTGTCTGCTTTTTCATGGTCCCATTACACTCTATAGCAGGGGTGTTCTTGATCACTTTTTACTCACTCACTCATTAAACCCTGAGTGGCAGGCTAAGTCAACGGTGGTGTGTGTGTGTGTGCAGGTGTATATTTGTGTTTCAGGTGAAGTTGAATGTTTATTTTAACAAGGAGCATATTTCAATAAAATGACTGTCTAGATAAGTGTGTAATTTCATCTGAAAATGGATGGAAATTAAATTAGTTATGTGAACTTCATCAAGCAATATTTGTTAGTTCAGTTCAGTTATTAGTCATGGGGGCTCAATATTGATCGAAACATCATAGAAACGTTGTGATATTTTACTACTTTTTAAGTAGTATTAAAAAACTAAATAAATACTCTCGACTTAAGTTTTGTTAAAAATGAATGAAATGTGTTCTATTTGGTTAATCATTTTTCATTAAAAACATGGATGCCAGGTGTCTGACAATAGGTAAATATAAACCAAACAAACATTTTCAACACACGCTCATGCCAGATGGGGCCCATAAATCAATAATTAATTTCAATATTTTGACAAAGTGTATGGTATTGTATAGTTAAACATATAGTTTTTTAGTAATAAAATTATAGTTAAAATGGGCTATGAATAAAATATTTTCTAGGGGCATCACAAGTAGTGAGAATGAGGAAATTGTTTCCCTCAATGAGAAAAAGTGTGATTATATATTTTAGTATTGTTTTTAAGGCTTGATGTGAAATGTATGCATGTGCTTTATATTCGCGTAAAAGCATCGTTGTACACATACCGTCTGTACAGTGAATTCCACGTGAAGAAATCAGCTAATCAGCGGAATTCAAGTTTATTTATGAAAGAGAACACAATCATTAAAAAAAAAGCAAATCTTCACCTCACTGACTCCCTGATGGTCTGAGCTCAAACTTCATTTAGTAAAGTTTAAAGAGATGTCAAGATTTGGATAAATACAAATGGCACCAGAATTAAAGACAGGTATTTTTGTAAGCCAGGGATGCAGTGCCTCACATAATTCATGTATGTATTTATGTATTTGTTTATTTACATTTAAGGCATTTGTGTATGGGAAAGATTTTCATTTATTGGCAGATCTGCACATAGGCCACACATAATAACAAACAGTTGTCATGGACCCCAGTTTATAGCCTAGAGGAAGTTCTGGCACCAACTAGGGGACTCAGTCTGATATAAGGTTACCACCCTCAATCCAAAGCGGATAAACCAGGTCTGCAATGTTACTCCTCAGCCCAGCCCTCCACCTGGTCCGACCACCTCTTATTGGCCATGACCCACTCGTTACTTTCGTTACTTGCAGCCCTCACCGGTCACGACCCCTCCTGATTCCCCAGGGAACAGACTGCACCTCACCTGGTGACTAGTCTGTTGAGCGCACCAACGGGACAAAAAACGTCCATGAAACGATATGGTTTGTCATCCCGGTGGCCAATTATGGATGTCAACTAACATGATTGGCTACCAATAACCTCAGACAGCAAGAAACTGGGACCCCTCTTCTTGAGACCCTTCTGAGTAATGCGATGAGTCAACCTGGTGGCCTACCAGGTGTCCATTTCCCATGTTTTCCATGTCTCAAACCAGTGTCAGGCCCTGTCAACACCCTTGTCACCCGCCATCACAGATCAATTATGGGGTACCAACCTTCACCATATAACTTGTCCTCATTTATGTCCGCAGCTAGGACTTCGACTTGGGCCTCAAGTTTCTGATGTGGCTGGGCTTTCTGGAACCAGGCAGTTTGGAAATCTGTGACAGGAGGTAGAGGGAGGGAGCAAGCGGAAGTGACGGGGGTCAGTGTCCACAATAAATGTCAGGTGGCCAGGAGGGATGCTGCCCGCTCTTTGGCGAATTTAGTTCTCAGAGATGCTTTTCAACGATGCCTGACTGACCTCTGTGAAACCACGATCTCTGCATGCTGCCGCACCTTCCTGCCACCCAGAACCAAGCAACAGCGTCCGCCTGTGCCACTCAAGACGCCCTCCCTTCCGGCCCACACTCCCAGACCACCCTCAAACCAGCCATCTTCCTGTTCTCCCCAAAATTCGCCGGTATGCCGGCTAGAATGGCAATTAACCAAATGAACCAGACAAAAGAAATGTGTAAAGCAACAGTAAAACAGAGGCTGGCCTGGTGCCTAGTAAAGGAAAATACAAATCAGCTTCCAGTTTTCATGCAAAAACCCAAATGAACACTCAAACACGTATAGACCTACGTTTCACAAGCATTCGATATGGTGAATCGAGATTGGGGTCCTGATTTAGACAGTTTAGTGTAACCATTGATCGCCATGTGATAAACAAGGAGCGCCCCCAGCTCATGCCCCCAGTTCATGTTCTCTGCCTGCTCGTACCTCAGAACTACAATGCCCTCAATGGACTTAACAATCACTACAGATGACACCCCTCATCCTTAGATCCTTTCTGAACACAAGGAACCACTCCCTAGAGATCTTACATGGAGATTAAATGGAAGAAACCTTCCGAGGTAGCAAGAGAGTACAATGGCCATCACTGCAGCGTTACTGTCAACACTGGTTTAACAAGAGTCACGAGTATAGAAAGTCCATTACTTCTAAGGTTGTCCATGCAGATGATGCTCAGTCATGAGTCCGTTTTTGATTTGGTGGGACCCAGGGTCATGCTGGGGCCGGCAGTTCATGTCCATACCTGCACCTACATTTACATTTACGGCATTTACCAGACGCCCTTATCCAGAGCGAGTTTAGTTACAGGGACAGTCCCCCCCCCTGGAGACACTTGCTCAGGGACACAATGGTAGTAAGTTTGAACCTGGGTCTTCTGGTTCATAGGCAAATGTATTACCCACTAGGCTACTATCACCTCTCTGGTTTCATCATCGGACTTTTGAGGTGGTCTGGGCACCCCCGTCAGACCCGACCACCCTAGAGACACAGCAGATTACGTCATTGCCTGTCCAACCTGCAAAACTTATTAAGTCAAGAATCAACAGCCTCAGGGCCTCCTCCTGTCATTGTCCCACCCACACCGCCCTTAGTCCCATATGTTTCTCACTTTCCTGACCGGTCTCCACACCTCCCATGGCAACACCAGCATATTGGTGATGGTCAACAGGTTCTCACAATCTTTATGCTTCCACTCTGAAATGTGAAGTACTGAGTTGTGGCAATTGAGTTGTGGCCCCCTCCACAACCCCTACTCTAACCTCTCAAGACTCGGCGACTGCCCAATAACAATTTTCAAGGCTTACATCAGATTAAATCATCCAGATCATATCTACAGGCAACCGATCCACCTGTCCACTGGATCCAGTCCCCTCTACAATACACCAAACAATCTCTCCTGACTATATTCCCTTTAACTTCCCCCACTGATCCTGCAGACATCATTAAATACCAACCAGGTTCTCTCATTTCTTCCTTCAGCTATCACTTAATCTGTCTCATTCTTCTTTCTGTATTGGGGTTCCATCCCCTAGTAACCATACAGCAACAGTCAGAGGAACTGTTGTGCAGGAAATTACTTTAGTCCAAAGCTGATCTAAAAAATTTTTTTTACATCTGATTTAAATTTCCAGCATATGTTGTCCTTCAGCAGTTTCATAATATCTCAATGTCTTATGTGCTGATATTGTATCAATACGGGGACACCAAATATCGATATTTTTCCACTGGGGGGTGTTGTTGAGTGTTTTATTTAGTGAGATCAGCAGACGTGAGAGTGAAGTTCAACCTTCACTCTTGAGTTTCAGGCAGAGTGATATCAGAAAACAGGACAGACCGAGCGATTGTCATGATGGCGACCCCCTCAACATGTAAATATATATAAATATGAACCTGAATAAAGGAAACGGATTTGCAATCTGTGTCGTGCCTCTATGAAATATTTAAGCAAAACAACCATTTTACGAGTGTCACGACTACGGACTTACGGGGGAAGGAAGCGCAGAGGTTTGACATACTGGGAAGGGGGTTTTATTATAACAAACAATAACGAAATACAAATAAACAATGGCGCGGTGGCCGAAAACAATTTAACTTAAATTACGAACATAATCTAACCCGTAGGCATGTGGCGATTGCCAGAACTCAAAACACATGAAACTAAATCAGGTCAAGTTCGTGCAGAGAGTTCACGAAAATGCCAGCGACCCCGAACGGGCGGAAACTTCCGGCATTTATGGGGCGTCAGGATTGGATTCAGGTGTGGAGCCCAGCTGCAGGCAATCCTGACAACGAGCTTGGTAAATATGTTATATTAAATATTGTTTCATTGATAAAATTTACACACAAGATATAAAAGAAAACATTACATGTAGATTTTCACAGGGGTATCACTTAAACTGAAATAGAAATGCATAAATAAAATAGTTATGCATAAGCACATAGTTATGGCTTGAGCCTTTCTCACACTTTTCTTTTTTTTTTTTTATCATGATTTACTGCAAAATATGTGATTAAATAGTTGCACATTTTACACACTTTATTTAGTTGTCAGTTTTGTCTGATGGTTTGGAGTGAACGCACTTCCTACCTCTCACTGTCACGTTGGGCTGGACATGGCAAGGAGTGAGGACGCATATGCATGACGTCACAGGACAGGGGTTTAATACAAACTGCACAGGACAAGGGAACATAAATACGCACAATGACCCAATGGCGAACAGACACGAACAGGATAGTTTTATACAATTATATAAATAGACAGCAGGTGAACACGATCAGGGAACATTACACAGTACGAACATGAAACTCCGGTCCGAACTCCGCATCCGGAGTAACCCCTGCCGGTCCGGATCATGACACCCACAGAAACACACTCAGTTGGGTTTTGTGGGTTAGGACATGAAGGGTCGCTTTCTGGCATATTAGTGGAAGAAATTCAAAATCAAATTTAATTTGTCACAGACACAGTCGTACACGGTACGATATGCAGTGAAATGCTTTTAGCGACTACTACAGACCACAGTATTGCAAATGTTGCAAGTATAACCAAATATTACACTTTTATGTTTTTAACATAACATATGTGCACCAGGTAGGGTGAAGGTGTGCAAATGAGTGAAAGACAATGTATAAGATTAAAAAGCAAAAGAAAGAGTAAAGAGGCAGCACGCCCAACTCATTCAGGCGAAAAGAAAAATAAATGAACGCGTATGCTGCATCATTGCTATCATCAATATGGCGCATTATTATTTCAATGGGGAGACACACACAGTACATTGCATCCGTGACGGCTAGGCTGCCAGTATAGAGGCCAGAGGTCGACCGCTCCACCTGGGCCCACAGCAGGATCCACAACACCCTCAGGTACGCCCAACTCAATCAGTCCAATGAACATGTATGTTGCGTCACTGCTATTATAAATATAATACATTATTACATCAATTGGGAGACACACACAGTACATTGCGTTGCCAGATGTTCCATGAAATGCATGAAGTAGAACTGATCACTATTAAAAATAAAAAATTCACACTTGTCATCAAATTCAAAGGAATAATTATATGAGCGTAAAAAGTTTTTGTAAAATGAGAAGTGGGTTAGAGTCAGCCAACACCACCTTGTGTCTTGTTGCTCTGTTCGGTCTGGATATAATCTGTGAATGTTTGTGCCTTGAAATTTGTGCCATCTTCCACAACCCCACCTTGGTAGCAGAGTTTGATTGATACCACCAATTTTTAAGCCTCCCGTACCACATTCACTCTGCCTTCACCAAACCTCACGAATGATTAAACCTACATGAAGCCTCCGTTTTCCATACTTTCATCCAAATTTCCCAACACCATGTGACTGGTCCTGGTTTTCAGGTCCTTCAGCTTGCTCTTCTTCTGTATATCATTGGTGTTGCTGAATGTCGGCCACCTGTCCTGAGTTCAGTTCTGGAACTCCCTGTTTTCCTGGTCCTCACCCCTCCTGTCGTACTCAGTGTCTCTGACACGTCATAACATGTTGTGCGTTGCTCACATGTGTGCTGGACTTTTGGGTCCTACTCTAGTCATCCTGTTAGAAAAGTACAACTCAGTGAGACTTCTACACCGACACCACACATGCTTGATTTGAATGTGTACATCGGCCCCACATGATCCGAATATGGCCAACCCAACCAGAAAGCACGATGTTTCTCTTTATCAATGAATTTTTACTCTTTAAAGATACATTTTAAATTCATGTATAAATGTTTACAAAAATCATGTTGAATCCAATTTATTATGTAATTCCGTCACAATTTTATCACTTTTGGAGTATGAAATTTTCAACTGTAATGTCAACTTTACAGTTGTGAAAATCTTTTTTTTTGTAAGATTATAAGATATTTCAATAATTTATGAAGAAAATTTAAATGAGCATATTTAAAATCTTGCTATTGAATGGTTGCCAATATGAGAACATTGATTATGAATACAGTATCTCCTACCCCCTCTTTACATTTCTAGTGCAGTCACCAACCCATCACCCGAACTAGCAATCACCCAACCACCCAAACGTCATCCCCCTGTAGGCGGGCACATGTAAATGAACCTGCCCTATGATCCAATGACACTCCTTGGTGCCTTTTTTCCATTTCCAGTGGTGGGCAAACATAATTAAATTGATTTCATGTTTATCTAGTATATTCAACCTTCTCAATAATCAACTGAAATGTACTTAACAACATCACGTCTACAAAAGAAACATACATTAATTGTGTTACATTTATTAAAATTTTCAGTGCACATACCACACATCAATTAATTAAAACTGATGAAATTTTACAGAAGCATTCATGCATGTTTTTTACAGTTAAATGTAATATGTTCTGTAATAGGCGAGTGAGTAATACACAGAAGACCCAGGTTCAAATCCCGCTTACTACCATTGTGTCCCTGAGCAAGACACTTAACCCTAAGTTGTTTCAGGGGGGGGGACTGTCCCTGTAACTACTGATTGTAAGTCGCTCTGGTGTCTAATAAATGCAGATTGTTCTGTCCCAGAATGGTCAGGCTGTACACAGTGTGTGTTTGAATGAATGTTTTCTGGCATTTGTAATTGAGAACATAAGTCTCAAAATTTTAAAGAAGATGTGTAAAAAAGACTAAAAGTGAAAGTTACTGAACTCTCAGCAGCAGACACTGCTGGAGTCGCTTGAGGACATCCAGGGCAGTTTCTTAATGTGGTAGAGGGCCAAGATGGGCTGCAGACTGATCCTGAGGATGAACATGATGAAGCATGCCGGGTACACGCAGTAGAAAATCATGTTTGGGGGGGGTACTTAAGAAATACACGTTGAACACCACTGTAGGGAGGAAGGTGAAAATGATGAGCAGGAAGATGCTGAGGACAGCGAGGAAGGCCCTCTTCTTCACCGGGTGCATGTTGTCACGGGCAACTGGGCCAGAGTCCATCAAGGCTTTCAGCAGTGACACGTTGCAGAAGATGATGAGGAGGAAGGAAGCACAGAAGACAGTCATGAAGTAGCAGCAGTCCTGAAAATGCATATTAAAAATGCAGTAGCTCAGAGACAATGTCCATATAAGTGTGGTGGCGATGATCCTGTATCTGTTGTCACGGAGACGCAGGAAGGTTGTGGGGTGAACAACAGCTATGTAGCGGTCCACACAGATGCAGGACAGAAAGGGGCCGACGCTAATCTTTCCTAGATTGTATAGAAACATCACAATGATTCCCAGAGCGTTATTTGGGACCAGCAAAGCGTGGATTACATCCAGGGGGAACAGGAGGCTGAACAAGGAGTCCAGAAGAGCCAGGCTTCCAGTGAAGATGTCCGAGGTTGACCGCTCACCGCGCACGAGGATGTACAACACCCAGAGGTTAGCTGGGAAGCCCACCAAGGTGGTGAGTAACTCAGCGGTGAACGTCAAGTACAGGACGTTGAGGATGTTGTAGTAGCAGTTGTCATACTCGTAATAGAAGGTGGTGTTTTGGTGGTTGAAGTCAGATGTGGAGTTGTGGAGGTATAACCATGGGCTCTGCGTTTGAACGGTGGAGTTCCCAGGACCATAGTTGGAAACGGGGTATGCGCTACGGCTAGAAGGAACAAAACGACTGGTGGGAATTTTTGGGGAACCCATATTTGGAATCCAAATTACAGCCTTCCTGTTGGGGAAGAATAAATAAATATGAACGTAATAATTTCAATTCAGTTTCTGTCTTTTTTTTTTGATCACATGCCAGATTATAAGACAAAATATTAGAAGTTATTGAAAACCTTATTAAATTAGCTTTATTTTGAATAAAATACAGACTTTAAACTAATATGTACAATAAAGTCTTTTATTTTCATTCGAATAAGAAGGAAAGTGGACCAAGGTTTAATCCCTGTGGAATGCCACTTTTCTCTCTGCTCAGTCCCAAAGCAACACAGACCACTGGGCTGACCAGAGGACACGATGAAGGCCCTCTTCTTCACGGGATGAATTCTGGTGCAGAAGTACAGTGAGGAAAATGTTAAAATCTCAGAATTTGGTACAGTAGCTCAGTGAGCTGGTCCATATCAGTGCCGTGTTGATGGTCCTGAAGTGGTTGTACCGGAGACGTCGGAAAGGTCTTGGGGTGAAGGACTTCTATGTAACGTTCTTTGCACATGCAGGTCAGTGGGGCGTGGCAACCCGATCTTATTCAGACGGTAAAATAGCCAAATAAAGACAGCCTCATAGCTGCATCCAAGTAAATATGTTATATGTCTTATGAAAGGAAATTTGCAGCTATCCTGTCTGTGTCATCAGAGTAGTCAAGAAATAATGAAATTATAGATACGATTGGGTTAAGAAGAAGATTATTTCCATTCATGAGTTTGTTTTCTCAAGGATATCTCAGGCATGTTGTATTGTATTACAGCTCGGTGTTCATGGCTTGTTGTGAAGTGTAAGCGTGTGCTTTTTGTTCTTGTAAACACATTCCGAATGTGCAGAGCATTTTCAAGTAAAGAAAACCGGACCAGGAAACCAGCAGTAGTGCAATTGATGCAGCAATTCGATTTTCTATTTTATTAATAAAAGAGAACTCGATAATTTAAAAGCCCCCAACACAACAGGAAATTCTCACCTCAGCAAGTCCCTGGTCGTCCGCGTTCTTGTCACCTGATCGCTAAAGTGTCCCTCGAACCACATTCAGTAAAGATTATATAGAGGTCAGGATTTGGATAAATACAAATAACAGCGGACCTCAAGACAGGTGAGTTAGTGCATCAGCGATTTGCATATCTCTCAGTGGAAAAGATTTTCATGTATTTGCAGATTTGCATACAGGCCACACATAACAACAAACATCATTTATTTTTTTCAATTATTAGAACAATCAGCATTTCAAACTTCATGTGGAATTCGCTGTTTATGTGACTCCAGTGATGTTCTGCAATTCCATGTTGAGTTCTGACAATTAAATCTCTCATTAAAATGTCAGCTGCAAACACACATGCTGACTGCATTGTTGTAATATGAAAATTATGCTTTCTGCACTTGTCAGAGAAGAAAAATCAAAATGCATCGTACTACCAGCAGCACTTTTCATGTCCACTATCATTCGTGTTGCATGCTCTAATGCTGAAGACGTGCAAGGTGAACTTGATGTGATGCCAGTCACTGTCAAAAGCAATAAAATAGGGCCCTTTTTATGGTCATATAAGTAGCCAATTAGGAGCCTTCTGAGAACGATGAAGGGACAGCTTTCAAATATTTAAAATCTAAGTCCCCAAGAAGGTTTACATGACTAAGGGCCCTATTTTATTACCATGCACGATGTTAAAAACCTTTCAGTGCAAGTGGCATCACATCAAGTTTACCCTGCACGTCTTCAGCTTTAGAGCATGCAACACTAATGTTAGTGTTCAAAGAGGACAACAAAATTTGACTTTGGGGTAAAAAAAAAAACAAGAATAATTCTTGGGATAGTTTTCTGGAAAATCCTGAAAAAGGAAATAAAAAGTATAAATAACAACTTCATGTAACAGAAATTGATACTGCAACATTTAAACTTGGCACGAGGCATATCTACATGAAAGAAATGTGCATAAAAATAGATATTTGCATTAAAAAATATGCAAATCAGCCAGGGTCCCACAGACACGTGCAGCTTTTGTGTGCACCTGGCCGTGAAACCTGCGGTCACCCTGCACCATCAGACTAACTGCTATTCAGCACCCAGAGAGGCGCCGAGACTCACGTCAGGTCAGATTGTTTGATTTCCAGCTAAATGGACCGTCTAACACATAATGGTCCATGCAAAACAGCCTGAATTGTATTCATGTAACACATTTAATGACAATACAAAAAAAAGGGACATCAAACCCTGATGCTGGCTTAAGTGCAAGTTTCTTTATGATGATCAAAGACAATGTTGACTAGAAAAGCAAGTAGTTAAAGTCTCTGTAGTGTGTGAAACATGACATCCTCACCTGTGTTATGGACTGCAGGCGTCTTCTCTGGGGATCTGGAGTCTCCTGGACACTGCAGGCTTTATAAAGGGTTCACTTGACCTTGAACCATTCATCATTTTAATAAAACAAATCACACTGTACCACATGATGGAAACGTCTGTGCCAACATTGTGACCAGTCAAACTGGAATTGTTGACATTATTGCAGATTCATTAACAAAATCTGAACTGAATGGTAAACTGAAATATCACATGGTCCTAAGTATTCAGACCCTTTGCTGTGACACATATAAATATATAAAGTTTGGACACACCTTCTCATTCAATGTGTTTTCTTTATTTTCATGACCATTTACGTTGGTAGATCCTCACTGAAGGCATCAAAATTATGAATGAACACATGTGGAGTTATGTACTTAACAAAAAAAGGTGAAATAAGTGAAAACATGTTTTATATTCTAGTTTCTTTGCTCTGATTACTGCTTTGCACACTCTTGGCATTCTCTCGATGAGCTTCAAGAGGTCGTCACCTGAAATGGTGAGCATGGAGCGCAGAGGAGGAGGTGCGATGGTGTGGGGGTCAAAGTTGAAGACAATTTATTCAAAACTGAAGACTTGTTGAGTTCTTTGTAAGCCAGCTATATATTTAAGATACCTCTCCAGCTCTGGGACGGTATTTAATTTTGTTGCATTTGTTACAAGAACAATAAAGATCTCCTGATTCTGATTCAATATTGTTCAATAACAATAAAATGAAAAATATAACAGCTGTATAAGATGGAATATTGAAACTATATCTGTATTGTTGCGTATCAGAATCAGTTCTTTTTAGAAGTGAGGCACGGTGGCGCATGACGGATGCAGCGCCATCGTCTGCCTGGATTCAACAGGACGAACTGCTGTGCTGCACCAGTTATATAAAACTGGAGTCTGCAGAAACGGCGATGCCTGTCGTGCGTTTTGCCTGTAAGCTCAATGGTTCATGGCTTGTTTGAGTCCGTCCCCGAGAAACCTCTCCTCCGCGGCAGCCGTCGGCAGGGCGGTGACGTCACGCTGCAGCAGAGGAGGCCCCGCCCAGCGCGGCCCCGCCCAGTGCAGCGGTCACTCCTCTCGCCCAGACTTGTCCGTCCGAAGCCGCCATGCGTGAGATCGTGCACCTGCAGGCCGGCCAGTGCGGCAACCAGATCGGGGCCAAGGTGAGAGGGACAGAGGGGGACAGAGGGGGACAGAGAGGGGGTTTTATTGTGTGTCGTGCCGGCCGGTGTGTTTTAGGGGTGTGGCAGCCCTTTCTCCCCTTTCAGGACGCGTCTCGGTCTTACATGCTGCTATCATGATAGATCTATATGTTATTATAATTGGTATAATTGCAAATTGAGGCGTTTGTTTTCTCGGATCATTCTGTTAATCCGGTATTTGCCGCGTTTTGAGTTACAGCATTTACCAGACGCCCTTATCCAGAGTCAGTAGACAGTCCCCCCCCGGAGCAATTTAGGGTTACGTGTCTTGCTCAGGGACACAATGGTAGTAGGTGGGGTTTGAGTGTGTTACCCACTAGGCTACAACCACCCTGGACTAATGATGGTAATGTGTATAACTGATCATTACTGCTCTCTCTCTCTTTCTCTGTCTCTTTGTCTCTTTCTCTCTCTCTCTTTGTCTCTCTCTCTCTGTCTCTCTCTCTCTTTGTCGCTCTGTCTCTCTCTGTTTCTCTCTCTCTCTGTGTGTGTGTCTCTGCCTGTCTCTTGCTGCCTTTCTCTCTCTTTCTTTCTCTCTACCTCTCTCTCTCTCTCTCCCTGTCTCTCTGTCTGTCTCTCTCTCTCTTTCTCGCTCTCTCTCTCTCTGTTTCTCTGTCTGTCTCTCCCTCTTTCTCTGCGTGTCTCTCTCTCTCTCTCTCTCTCTCTCTCTCTCTGTGTGTGTCTCTCTGCCTGTCTCTTGCTGCCTCTCTCTCTCTTTCTTTCTCTCTCTACCCCTCTCTCTCTCTCTCTCTCTCTCTCTCCCTGTCTCTCTTGCTGCCTCTCTCTCTCTTTCTTTCTCTCTCTCTATCTCTCTCTCTCTCTCCCTGTCTCTCTGTCTGTCTCTCTCGCTGCCTCTCTCTCTCTTTCTCGCTCTCTCTTCCTCTCTCTGTCTCTCTCTGTTTCTCTGTCTGTCTCTCCCTCGTTCTCTGTCTGTCTGTCTCTCTCTCTCTGTATCTCTATCTCTCTGTCTCTCGCTCTCTCTCTCTGTGTCTCTCTGTCTGTCTCTCTCTCTCTCTCTCTCTCTCTCTCTGTATCTCTGTCTCTCGCTCTCTCTCTCTGTGTCTCTCTGTCTCTCTCTCTCTCTCTCTCTCTCTCTCTGTATCTCTCTCTCTCTCTCTCTCTCTGTCTCTCTGTCTGCCTCTCTTGTTGCCTCTCTCTCTCTTTCTCGCTCTCTCTACCTCTCTCTCTTTCTCTCTGTCTCTCTCTCTCTGTCTGTCTCTCTCTCTCTGTATCTCTATCTCTCTGTCTCTCTTTCTCTGTCTGTCTCTCTCTCTCTCTCTCTCTCTCTGTCTCTCTCTGTCTCTCGCTCTCTCTGTCTGTCTCTCTCTCTCTCTCTCTCTCTCTGTATCTCTCTCTCTCTCTCTCTGTCTCTCTGTCTGCCTCTCTCGTTGCCTCTCTCTCTCTTTCTCGCTCTCTCTACCTCTCTCTCTTTCTCTCTGTCTCTCTCTCTCTGTCTGTCTCTCTCTCTCTGTATCTCTATCTCTCTGTCTCTCTTTCTCTGTCTGTCTCTCTCTCTCTCTCTGTATCTCTATCTCTCTGTCTCTCTCTGTCTCTCGCTCTCTCTGTGTCTCTCTGTCTGTCTCTCTCGCTGCCTCTCTCTCTCTTTCTCTCTACCTCTCTTTCTGTCTCTCTCTCTCTGTCTCTCGTTCTCTCCGCCTGTCAGTTTTGGGAGGTGATAAGTGACGAGCACGGCATCGACCCCACTGGATCGTACCATGGCGACAGCGACCTGCAGCTGGACCGGATCAGCGTCTACTACAACGAGGCCTCAGGTGCGAGGATGGCCGTTGTCTCCGTAGCGACAGGCTGGCATCTAACACCGTCTTTCATGTCCCCCAGGAGGGAAGTACGTTCCCCGCGCCATCCTGGTGGACCTGGAACCCGGCACCATGGACTCGGTCCGGTCCGGACCCTTCGGCCAGATCTTCAGGCCTGACAACTTTGTGTTTGGTATGATTTACACTTTTTTTGTGTGTTCATATTATTTCACATATTGATTTTTCAATTTTAACATAGACAGAATAGTGTAATATATTCACTCACATTTCCATTTCTGGCATTTACCAGACGCCCTTATCCAGAGCGACTTACAATCAGTACTTACAGGGACAGTCCCCCCTGGAGACACTCAGGGTTAAGTGTCCTGCTCAGGTAGTAAGTTGGGTTATTACATAACTCAATTATTATTCTGTATCCGTTATCTATACACGCAGAGACATTTTAATATTACTACGTACAAAATATGGAGAATATAGTGAAATAATTCAATTCAATATTGTGGCCTAGTGGTTAAGGAAGCGGCCCTGTAATCAGAAGGTTGCCGGTTCGAATCCCGATCCGCCAGGGTGCCACTGAGGTGCCACCGAGCAAAGCACCGTCCCCACACACTGCTCCCCGGGCGCCTGTCATGGCTGCCCACTGCTCACACAGGGTGATGGTTAAATGCAGTGGACACATTTCACTGTGTGCACCATGTGCTGTGCTGCTAGTATACGATCAAACGATCAAATTTGTACGATTCTCAGCTATGAATTGTCCACCCGCAGGTCAGAGCGGCGCAGGAAACAACTGGGCCAAGGGCCACTACACCGAGGGGGCGGAGCTGGTGGACTCCGTCCTGGAGGTGGTGCGGAAGGAGGCCGAGAGCTGCGACTGCCTGCAGGGCTTCCAGCTCACCCACTCGCTGGGCGGCGGCACCGGCTCCGGCATGGGCACCCTGCTCATCAGCAAGATCCGCGAGGAGTACCCCGACCGCATCATGAACACCTTCAGCGTGGTGCCGTCGCCCAAGGTCTCCGACACGGTGGTGGAGCCGTACAACGCCACCCTGTCCGTCCACCAGCTGGTGGAGAACACGGACGAGACGTACTGCATCGACAACGAGGCGCTGTACGACATCTGCTTCCGCACGCTCAAGCTCACCACGCCCACCTACGGCGACCTGAACCACCTGGTCTCCGCCACCATGAGCGGGGTCACCACCTGCCTGCGCTTCCCCGGCCAGCTCAACGCCGACCTGCGCAAGCTGGCGGTCAACATGGTGCCCTTTCCCCCGCCTGCACTTCTTCATGCCGGGCTTCGCCCCCCTCACCAGCAGGGGGAGCCAGCAGTACCGCGCCCTGACCGTGCCCGAGCTCACCCAGCAGATGTTCGACGCCAAGAACATGATGGCCGCCTGCGACCCGCGCCACGGCCGCTACCTCACCGTGGCCGCCGTCTTCCGCGGCCGCATGTCCATGAAGGAGGTGGACGAGCAGATGCTGAGCGTCCAGAACAAGAACAGCAGCTACTTCGTGGAGTGGATCCCCAACAACGTGAAGACGGCGGTGTGCGACGTGCCGCCGCGCGGCATGAAGATGGCCGCCACCTTCATCGGCAACAGCACCGCCATCCAGGAGCTGTTCAAGCGCATCTCGGAGCAGTTCGCCGCCATGTTCCGCCGCAAGGCCTTCCTGCACTGGTACACCGGCGAGGGCATGGACGAGATGGAGTTCACCGAGGCCGAGAGCAACATGAACGACCTGGTGTCCGAGTACCAGCAGTACCAGGACGCCGCCGCCGAGGAGGGCGAGTTCGAGGAGGAGGGCGAGGAGGAGGCGGCCTGAGCGCCCGCCGAATCTCCCACCGGTTCCGCGGTTCTGGTCAACGTGTAGCCGTTCCGCCAGCACATCTCGTGTCCTTCAAACGTGACCTTTTCTTTTTACCGTCTTCGTTTTACATTCGTTTTTTTACGTGTCGTGTCTCACTGTGTGCTGATGGAATAAAACGAATTCGCTTCCATTCGGAGGACTCGTTGGAATCAATGTTTACATTTACGGTTACGCCATTTACCAGACTTACAATCAGTACACGAGAGTAAGTGGGGTTTGAACCTGGTTCACAGGTGAGTGTGCTACTAACACCCATGTTGCTCGCCTCACATCACCTAGAAACATTTACATTTACAGCATTTACCAGACGCCCTTATCCAGAGCGACTTACAATCAGTAGTTACAGGGACAGTCCCCCCCTGGAGCAACTCAGGGTTAAGTGTCTTGCTCAGGGACACAATGGTAGTTAGTGGGATTCGAACCCGGGTCTTCTGGTTCATGTGTTACCCACTAGGCTACTACCACCCAAAGCTTTGAGATGTCTTCAGTGGTAGTAGCCTAGTGGGTAAAACACTCGCCTTTGAACCAGAAGACCCAGGTTCAAATCCCGCTTACTACCATTGTGTCCCTGAGCAAGACACTTAACCCTAAGTTGCTCCAGGGAGACTGTCCCCTGAAACTACTGATTGTAAGTCGCTCTGGATAAGGGTGCCTGAAAAATGCCGTAAATGTAAATGTAGGTCAAATTAAAAATTTTATTTGCAGTGAAATGCTTTAGCGACTGCTATAGACCTCAATATGCAAATATTGCAAGTATACAGTGAACCAAAATGCAAATAATGTCCCGACTACAGTGAACCAAAACACAATGTCACGACTACGGACTGACGGGGGAAGGAAGCACAGAGGCGTGACATGCTGGGAACGGGTTATTATTATAAAATAAACAATAAACACAAATAAACAACGGCGCGGTGGCCAAGAATGGGAAATAAAGGGCAACAACGTAAACGAACCCGCAGGCGTGTGGCACATTCACTCACAGAAGTCAAGTTCATGACCGAGTTCACAAAAATGCCAGAGATTCCGAAGGGGCGGAAATCTCCGGCTTTTACGCATTGTCAGGATTGGGCACAGGTGATGAGCCCAGCTGCAGTCAATCCTGACACATAACCAAATATTACACTTTCATGTCTTTAACATAAAACATAAAATATGTGTAACAGCCAGGTATCAAGTGAAAAAGTGAACGGATTTGTGCAAAAATTTGAGTCCAGAGTGGTTGAAAGTGAAAGTGCTGGAGTGTACTGGAGGTCTATGTAGTGTTGTGGTGGTGGAGAGCTCGCATGGCCTGGACGTCAGGGAGCGGAAGCGCTTCTCTGCGCGCCACGCCCTCTGACCTTTCCGGCTCTGGGCCTTGCTGGCCGTTCGTCACATTCTTATTATTACCGATCTTTCTAAAAATCAGCTCGACGCGCCGGGCCTAAAGAGAAACGCTCGGGTCCATTTTTAATACAAAAAAATAATGTGACATCTAGTTAAGAAATATTGACAAATTGGAATCGATTCCCACGTCACGCTGTGGCTGAAAATTCAAATACTTGAAATATTAGAGAAAAGAAGCCCAGTTGAAAGCGATTAGGGTTTCGGTGACCACGTCACAGCCACGTTTACAGCATTTATCAGACGCCCTTATCCAGAGCGACTTACGATCAGTATTTATAGGGACAGTCCCCCCCTGGAGACACTCAGGGTTAAGTGTCTTGCTCAGGGACACAATGGTAGTAAGTGGGATTTGAACCTGGGTCTTCTGGTTCATAGGCGAGTATGTTACCCACTAGGCTACTACCACCCTTATCCTAAATCCATATTTATTTAAACAGTAGATGATCCCAACAAACTGAAGTCATCTAACCACTTGTGCCATTTCATGCGGATCTAAGTAGTTTGTCATTTTTTTAGGAGGAGATGGTTCATGCACGGTTTCCATAGTTAATAGTTCGGCTGCTCGAATGAGTGTAAATACGGCAGCATGAGTTCTGTGCCGCCGAGACGGTGAAGACCAAACGGAGCCCAGATCTTCCCCACTGACACTAGGGGGCAGCACGTAGCACAGTTCCCAGCACGGTCCCGCCATCGCTCCTCCTGGACCCCGCCGGACTTCAGGCTGACGTGAAGGTCTCCGTACCGAGGCCCTGGGAGAGCAAGAGCCCGAGACGCCACCCTGGGCCCCATAATGTGAAAGAGGAAGCCCATTTCTGTCCTGCACTTCCTCTGTAAGAGCTGAAGGCTCACTTAACAATCTCTGAGCATGCTCTTCGCTGACAAGTTGAGCCTTATCAGGGCTTAGTTTGTAAACTCAATATTCTATAGAAACCGGATGAGAATTGCTGGTGTCTTCCTCTTGTAAGTCGCTTTGGATAAAAGCGTCTGCTAAATAAAGTAAAGTAAAGGCTGGAGGACATTTACATTTACAGCATTTACCAGACACCCTTATCCAGAGCGACTTACAATCAGTAGTTACAGTGGCTGTCCCCCCCGGGAGACACTCAGGGTTAAGTGTCTTGCTCAGGGACACAATGGTAGCAAGTGGGATTTGAACCTGGGTCTTCTGGTTCATAGGCGAGTGTGTTACCCACTAGGCTACTACCACCAGGACGTCAAGCAGGGTGAGATGAACGAGGTGAGAAGGACGTCTGCAAGGTAACGCAGCCACAGGGCTGGTTTTGTAACTTTACTACGCGGCGAAAATTCTAAAGTGGGCTTTTAAACAGACCTTCGCACATGACCTGACCGTGCGAGGAACTTGGTGAAAAGACGAACGAGAGCAACTGTGTGGAAGAAACGTTTCAGCCAATAATAAAATGAGGAAGGATACACATTCTGGTTCAGAGAAAGGCAGACAGACATCACACACACACACACACACACACACCAGGAAGTGATGTGGTGAGAGGTGTGCCAATGTGCAGTGTGTTCTGCATGCTGTGTGTGTGTGTGTGTGTGTGTGTGTGCTGACAGTGGACGAAGCCCTCGCTGCTGCAGCTGACCTGAGGATCACCTAATGGACCCAGGACGGTCCCGGAACAACCATGGGGTCCAGGTTAAAGTGAGTTCATCTCTCCTTCTCCTCCTCAGCCAGACGCCTTTTCTCACTTTTACTTCCCCTCCGTCGTCACGGCGATCTGAGAAGAGCAGGAGGAGAGGAGTTCTTGTCCTTCTTGTGATTGTCTTAAAAAACGAAATCCGCAGTGCGAGCATCACGAGCCCAGAGAGAGGTTCTTCTTCGTAGGTTCTCTAAATATCACCCATGTACCTCTTGACACGCCCGTCTTTGATGGTGATTTTGGCACCTTGCAGAGAGAACCCTGATCGAACGTTCTACTGGTTCTTTGAGGCCTCCTGTCCCATTGCCAAAGACAAAGGTACGGTCTTCTTTCTTTCTTCCTTTTTTAACTGTTCTGTGCACGTTAGTCGTTTACTTCTGCGCGAAACGCTCAACTTCCTGCCAATCCACCCAGCCCAGTAACCCGCAGAGGCCGGGCGACGTTGCCGCGGTTACAACCCCTTCAGCAAGAAAGACCGATCTGACGATCCGTCCGCTTCAGAGGTGGATTTTAAAGAGGACGGGAATTAGTGACAGTCAATTTTAAACCGAACAACGCACGCCGTGTAGGAATCGGACCACATCCTACCGCGTTCGAACAGTCGGTAGCTAAATGAGAAAACATCCGGTCGGTGGGCCATTTCGTGCAAAAGTCACCTTTGATATGAAAAAATAAATGCATAAAAAAAAAAAAACTTTTTTTTTTTTAAATGCAACCCTTTTTTTTTAAGAATTGAATGTAACAGTCACGTGCTAAGCCATGCCGTGGACATTACTGCCAGGGCCGGGACCAGGATTTATGGCTCCCAGGCATAAAAAACCTGGAGGGCCCTACATCAAACCAGACCTGCCACGGCTCCAAGGCTTTAGATTTAGATTTAGGTTTAAGGATCTATTTGAATTTTCAGACAGGACAGTTGTGCATAAAATAAAATAAAAAGCTAAACTATATTTAAAAAAAAACTGTCTTTGTTAAAGTGCAGGAGAAATATTACTATGGGCCTGTAAGACTATACATCGTGGTTGAAGAGATTATAATCATTTTGAAGAAAATAAAGATATAAATCAATATTTCAGCACATTTGTATGTTTTTTGTGTCCTCCTGTGATGGAATGACGTCAGTTTGTTCAGCGAACTTCTTTATTCTAATAAAAGTATTGATCCAAATTGAACAAAACTGTCACTGTGGTCTCTTCGGTCCTCTGCAGATCCCGGCGTGCTGTTTCAGTTCCCTGAAGACTTCAGCGATGAGGTAAAAAGGCCTAAACCTGACTTCCCCGCACGGAAGTCACACCTACTTACGGCTCCCGTCTCTCCCGCCAGGAGTCTCTGCGGAACCTTCCCCGCTTCTGCTTCCCATATGACATCGAGAGGTGAGAGGTGGCTTGATCCCGCTGTAGCCGGCGGCGGTGCCGAAGTGGGAAAATAACCCCTTGCTGTGGTTGGCAGGGTGAGGGAAACGGTGGCCGTTCAGCACTTCACCTTTGCCCTGACCGACCTGGAGGGATGTCAGCGCTTCGGGTTCTGCAGACTCACCTCCAGCTCCCAGACGTGCCTCTGCATACTGAGGTCAGACCCGCTTTAAACACGGCCAAACCGCGGCTCGGACCTCAGTGGCCCACGGTTAGAGCATAGATAATCTCACCTGGTGAGATTATCTATTTATCTGACCAAATGTCAAAGGTCCCCTGACATTTTTTTTTTTTTGGTTTATATATCGGTCTTGTTATAAGTCTCGTGGTGCAGAATTACAGCCACTTTGATCCAGTCCCACAACGAGACTCCCCGGGACGCGCCGTTTCACCGTCTGCGGCTTTAAATGCTAATGAGGAGGAGAGGGGCGGGACGAGGAGGAGGGCAGCCTGTAGAAGTTCAAACGGTGTCATCAACACCGTCCCCCAACCACAATGTTTGGGACAGACAGGACGTTGTGTCACCGTTTTTCCAGAAAAAAATTCAAATGTCCCGTGCGACTGAAATAAAATTGACATTCGTGCTCATTTTTACATCCAATCACAGAGCAACTGCAGCGCTTCGCACGTTTGGAATCCATGACGGTCCGTGGAGATCACGTTTTAGGGGAGGGGGCGGGAAATTCTCGGGGTGGAAAAAGCATGAGAAGCGGGAGGTAACCTTTCCCCTTATGACGTCATAAAATTCCGGATCCAACCCTCTGAGCTGCCGCTCCCTGGACGCCGAAGCAGAATGACCAAAGCACTCTTTATACATATCGCCATTTCTAGACACTGCAGGACCACAGAAAATAGTGCTCAGAGTCTTGGCAGTGGTGGCCTAGCGGTTAAGGAAGCGGCCCCGTAATCAGAAGGTTGCCGGTTCGAATCCCGATCCGCCGAGGTGCCACTGAGGTGCCACTGAGCAAAAGCACCGTCCCCACACTCTGCTCCCCGGGCGCCTGCCAAGGGTGATGGTTAAAAGCAGAGGACACATTTCACTGTGTGCTCCGTGTACTGTGCTGCTGTGTATCACAATGACAATCACTTCACTTTATCAATTTAATTCGCGTAGCATGAAACAATCCTGCTGAAGTCTTCCTCTCTCTTTTCCCGACCCTGTTCTGCAGTTACCTGCCTTGGTTTGAGGTTTTTTACAAACTTTTGAACAACTTGGCCGACTGCCTGACGAAAGGACAAGTGCGTATATCCACGCCCGGCGTACACGGGAGATTAAATGTGTTTAATTACGTGTTAATCACACTGAGCCCTTTCAGATGAACGAAATGCGAGAGTTGCTGTCAACCCTCTACGAACACCCTGTTCCGCTGGCGGACTCCCTGGTCACTCTGCAGCTGGTAAGTGGTTCCGGCGTCCGTTAGGAAGGACCTCACCCAGCGTCCCATTAACTGTCGAGAGCCTTGTGTCCCTATTCCGAGTTGACTCGACCCATTGGACAGAAACGTCCACTTGACGGGCCACGAGCCAGAACCTCAGCATTGTGAGCCTGAGTTGGACTGGACGAGACTAACCCACAAGCCTGGACTTTTGTAGAGCTGGACAAAACAAATATTTCAAAAAAATTCATTTAGCAGTTATTTTTTACATCTAACAATTTTTTTTTTCAGATCAATTACATTTTTCAGTTATTTAACATTAACATTAATGGACTATTATAGCCATTTATACATTCTAATTTACATATCTGAATAGTATTCCATGTCTGAATGTTATTTTTTAGCATTCCAATATGTTTATTGCTTTTGAACTCAAAATTACAAAATTCAATTAAAAAGTCACCCAGAATACAATAACCAAAGTGGGGTGGTAGTAGCCTAGTGGGTAACACACTCGCCTCTGAACTAGGAGACCCAGGTTCAAACCCCACTTACTACCATAGTGTCCCTGAGCAAGACACTTCACCCTAATTTGCTCCAGGGGGGGACTGTCCTGTAACTACTGATTGTAAGTCACTCTGGATAAGGGCGTCTGATAAATGCCGTAAATGTAACATGAGGGCTTGAATACAGAAGGTGTTTTATTAAAATAAACAGCATCCATGGAAGCCAGCAGTCCATCGTGGTGTCAGGTTGGATCAGTTTTTCAGGAAACACAAAGACACTTAAAAGCCATATATTAGTCATAGATCCTTTTTTTTTTTATTTATCAACTGATTTATTATATGAGGAATCATAAAAAGATGACTTAGGCAAAAAAATTATTAACCCTGAAATTTCGGCCGGGTTTTTAAGCTGCTTTGACATTTATCTCGTTCGTCAAAGCCTTCGCTAGTGGATCAATTTCCCGCCCACGTGCGATACGGAAATTCCAAGCTAAGGTGTCCCCTTATAGCCGACAATCGAGTATAAAGCGCAAATTACGGGAAAACACCCTTCTTTAATTGAAGTGCCTGCACGTCTGTGACGAACGGTTGTGTTTCTCGCGCTGTTGAAACCCATTTACATTTACGGCATTTACCAGACACCCTTATCCAGAGCGACTTACAATCAGTAGTTACAGGGACAGTCCCCCCCCTGGAGACACTCAGGGTTAAGTGTCTTGCTCAGGGACACAATGGTAGTAAGTGGGATTCGAACCCGGGTCTTCTGGTTCACAGGCGAGTGTGTTACCCACTAGGCAACTAACACCCTAGATATGAAACCCGCGTCGCTGCCACTCGCCGCCGCGCCATCTTTGTTTTACGTCCAGTGCGTCAGCGCGTTCGATGTTGCCCCCCGTCCTGGTGTGGAGCACCAGGACTCAGCATGGTCAGCATGGGGCCCATGCATCTGAACCCGTGAAATTCACCCGTGGCGACATCTGGAGAAGCTGGAATGGCGTTCGGCAAGGTTACAGAGATCGGTTCCTTTAAGACAGGACGTCATCGCGGATCTGACTCGCGCCAGCTTGCCTAGAGGCTCTTTTTTTTATCCCCGCTTTCACCTTCAGATCCCGTACTTCGTTGCCCCGGATCCACGGAGTTTACCGTCCATCCCGGAGAGTGTAAGGCTCCTGTCTCCTTCCTCTTCATCTTTCTCTTGGTTTCCCACCCATGATCTGATGTGAGGGAGATGTGTGCTCCAGAGGAACCTGACGGAGCTGGTCGTGGCCGTGGACGTGGGGAACCTGCTGCAGCTGTACGCCAGCATGATGTTCGAGAGGCGGATTCTCGTCTCCAGCCGGAAGCTCGGCACGGTGAGGCTTGGTGCATGTCCGCCGTCCTGGAACGAGGCCCCTGCTACACCGCGCCCCCTTTCTGTGCCGACAGCTCACCGCCTGCGTCCACGCCTGCGGCGGGATTCTCTACCCCATGTACTGGCAGCACATCTTCATCCCGGTGCTGCCTCCTCATCTCCTGGACTACTGCTGGTGAGAAATCGTGACGCTCAAACCCGCCCCAACGGGACACGCCCTGACACGACACGCTCTCGTCCGCAGCGCCCCCATGCCGTACCTGATCGGGGTCCACTCCAGCCTGATCGAGGTAACATTTTACTACGGCAAAATGAAAAGGGCTCGTTGGGGGGTTTACTTTGTTGACATCTCCGTCACACAGAAAGTGCGAAGTCACGCTCTGGAGGACGTGGTCGTTCTAAATGTGGACACCAACACCGTGGAAACGCCATTTGAAGACCTGAAGAAAATTCCATCTGATGTGGTAAAGTGTCTCTCTGGCTTCCTGCGTGGGCGGGGCCAATTCCAGTTGCGCTGCGTTACGATTCTGCATTTTGCGCGTGCAGGTGGCCGCTCTGAAGGTGCGCTTGAAGAAGCAGTCGGCATCTCCGGGGCCGGGCGTGTCTCGGGCCTTCCTCAGGGCTCAGGCGCTGCTGTTTGGTGGCTACAGAGAGGCCCTGACCTACCCTGCAGTAAGAGCGCGGCACCACACGCCCCGAGACAGGGGCGTGGCATCGGGTTCGGTAGTTTCCGTTCAGCCAATCAGGGTGATAGTAGCCTAGCGGGTAACACACTCGCCTACGAACCAGAAGACCCAGGTTCAAACCCCACTTACTACCATCGTGTCCCTGAGCAAGACACTTAACCCTGAGTGTCTCCAGGGGGGGAACGTCCCTGTAACTGCTGATTGTAAGTGATGGTGGGACGGTCAGTCACACGGTTGGACTATATTGCAGTGCTGCCATGGTTACACTAGATTCATATCACAGGTAAGGAAACAGTCCCGCCGCAGTGCCCCTGAGCAAAGTACCGTCCCCCCCACACACCGTTCCCCGGTGATGGGCTAAACACAATGACAAACACAACGAGTGTTTCACAATGACAATCACTTCACGTTCCACGGTTATATTTAGGCCAAGCGTGTGCGTACAAGTTTTTCCATTTTATATAGACGTTCTCTATATTGGGCCGAGATTAGAATTTCGAGGGGAATTATACTTGCCCTTTTAAAATCCCCTCAGAGCACATCGTTCCGTTAGGGAGGGAAAGAGTTCCTCTGCTGCTTCATAAACGGACCTGGAGAGTTCCTCAGTGGCCAACATTTACATTTACATTTACAGCATTTATCAGACGCCCTTATCCAGAGCGACTTACAATCAGTAGTTACAGGGACAGTCCCCCTGGAACAACTTAGGGTTAAGTGTCTTGCTCAGGGACACAATGGTAGTAAGTGGGATTCGAACCCGGGTCTTCTGGTTCATAGGCGAGTGTCTTACCCACTGGGCTACTACCACCCTACCAGCCAAAGCTTCCGTTTGGCTAATTGGACACTGATTGCTGTCACTCGGTGTCTGTAGTGATTAGGACTGTGCGGCAAAATACAAGCAACAGGCTCACTATTATTATACTCCGTTTTCTACCAAACATTTCTTTTACGGCATTTACCAGATGCCCTTATCCAGAGCGACTTACAGTCAGTAGTTACAGGGACAGTCCCCCACTGGGGACCCTCAGGGTGAAATGTCCTGCTCAGGGACACAATGGTAGTAAGTGGTGTTCAAACCTGGGTCTTCTGTGGAGTGGGGTTCAAACCTAGGCTACTTCCAAGGGTGGTAGTACCCAGGTTCAAACCCCACTTACTACCATTGTGTCCCTGAGCAAGACACTTAACCCTGAGTGTCTCAAGGGGGACACTGTCCCTGTAACTGCTGGTTGTAAGTCGCTCTGGATAAGGGCGTCTGGTAAATGCTGTGAATGTAAATGTTCTGGTTCATAGGCGAGTGTGTTACCCACTAGGCTACTACCACCTACCACTACTATCACCCATTCTTAGCTTTGTACATTTTTTCTTGCACGCTTGAAAGTGTGCCATAAAACGTAGTCGTTTTTGATCAGTCGTTAAACCAACTTTTGTGCGGTTGAATTACTAGCCCGAGACGTTTCTGTTATAAGGCCAGCGTGCGGCTTCCTGGATTCTCTGGCCGTTCTGCAGCGGCTCACTTCCTGTTGTTGTCAGACGTGCACGTACGAAATAGTGTGCGAGCGAACTTCCGTCCTCTCCTGTGCAGGACGGGCCCGTCTTCTTCAGCGACGAGTCCTTCCTCATTCATAAATCTCACAGCATGAGACGGTTCCTGGAGAGCGCCGTCCACCTACAGTTCTTCAAGCAGGTCCCTTCTCTACTTGAACTCTGCCGTGGCCGTGGATCCGTCCGGCGGCTCATTTGTAAGAAATGTCGCTCCTCTTCCCACTGCACATTCAGTTTATCGACGGGCGCCTGGAGCATCTGAATCGAGGAGAAGAACTCGCCGACCTCTTCGAGGAGGAGATCCTGCAGTGCGGCGCTTCATTAGGTGCGTGGGTGTGTGCACGTGCCTCTGAACATCTGCCACATCCTGACACTTTCATGGTCTGTTCTTCAACTTCCTTCAGCAGAAAGCCATAAATCCTACCAGCAGTGGGTGGACAACCTGAAGGTGAGTCCCAGCAAGGATCCGTCTTGCTTCCTTGCGTTCACTCCTTCGTCCGTTCCAACGTGGGACTGGTTTTGTTTTTCCGTCCGTTGGCAGAAAGGAGGCGGAGCCCTGCTCCTGACCGTCAAGTCCAAGGCCCACGTGTACAAAGGCGTAAGTTGACCAATTTAATAATTCCTTGATCCTTGAACTGATCTTTAGTGTTTTAGGCATTTTATTGTCCTGGTGAAGTTCATCACACGTTTATACTTTAATATGCACACAATTCTTAAGACATTTTAAGGTTCCGGTCACAAACTATATTTAAATATAATGAAGTGTGACTGCAGTGCAGCACCAGGATGGGCCAGTCGAGACAGCATGGACATTAAAGTAATGTCAATGAGACAATAAAACTGAACGCATAAATCCAGGTTACACCTCGAGGACCTCTAGTGGTCGGGGACAACTCCAAAGTGACTCGTTTTCTTCTTCCAGGGCAAATGTTACAACAGGCTTGGACTGAAGGACGTTCTCTCAGCCAAGGTAAATGTTTGCCGTAAACTCTGTACGAGACTCTGTTGCACCAAACCAAACTTCACATGCATCCTAGGAGCAGCACGAGGCCATCAGCATCCAGAGGGGAGGTTCGGTCACCGGGAAGCACCGGCGCGCCCAGTCGGACTGCTTGCAGAGCCGCCTGCCGATCACGCCGCATTTTGGACGGGTGAGCCACGCCCACTCCGCGTGACCCTGTAGTTTGAGCGCTCGCGTCATTGGTCACGACGCGTTCCGTCTTGGTCAGCAGTGTCTTGGGGTACCACCAAGGTGCCACTGAGGTGCCAGTGCGCAAAGCACCGTCCCCACACACTGCTCCCCGGGCGCCTGTCATGGCCGCCCGCTGCTCACTCAGGGTGATGGGTTAAATGCAGAGGACAAATTTCACTGTGTGCACCGTGTGCTGTGCCGCTGCGTATCACATGTGACAATCGCTTCACTTCAGTCTCGGCCGCGGCGCCCCACGCGGAAATGGCCAAGCCGGCACGGAGAAGACGGCGAACAGGAGACCAGCTGGAGACCAGACTGGGAGGACGGGTGAGGGGACCGGGTCGGGGGCGAATCGTCTGCCGTCGCGTTCGAGTTACGGAGGAATGAAGCTTGTGTGTTTGTTGCGTGGAAGGGACGTGGGGAATTCTGTGCAGGTTCCTGTTACCGACCTGGTGGTGCAGCTGGACCCGGCGGAGGAACCGGACGCCTTGTTGCTCCCAGACCCGGAAGAGATGGACCTTTTGGGGGAGATCTTTGACACCCTGAGCTCCCAAACTTCCAGGGAACACGGCCTGCTTTATGCCACTCGGAGTCTGGACCTGTTTGGCCCTGACAGTGCCGATTTCATCACTCGTGTGAGAACACGTGCTCCGTGGAGACCCGACTTTCCGCCGTCTCCTGAATTCCGAAGGTTTGTGGGAGTCTAACTTCTGCTTTGTGGTCTCCTGTAGAGCACCCTGGCTGCCCAGGAGAGCCACGAGAGCCTCACATTGTCCATGAGTGGCAGTCTGAGGAGCTGGGAGGAGGGACCTGAGGGCCTCGTCGAGGAGCGTGATGGTGCTGGCGACCGGCCGGAGAGCCCAGGAGCGGAGGGGAGCGGACAGACAGGGGAACTGAGCAGCTGGAGACACACGGGAGAAGACCCGACGAAGGATTCTGATTCTGACCTTCATGCTCAGGTGAAGAAGATGGGGTTGGAAGAAACTGAGGAGAGGTTGGACACTGAGACAAGTGTGGATGATGCAGGGGGAAACGAGGTGCAAGAAGAGCAGGTGAAGCACAACGAGGACGGGTTAGAACTAGGAAGTCCAGCCTCCCGGCCCTCAGAAAAAGAGAGCAATCTCCTCAAAACCCCAGAAACGTCTCCCGTACCCACCACGCTGAGCACTTCGGTTACCGAGGAGAACAAGAAGGCAGAGGAAAGAGACAGAAGTGCATCTTCACCCCGGGTCATGTCTGCAGTGGCTCGATTCCAGGTCCGGGACTTCCAAACAAAGTCCTCTCCAGACGCTGGGAATGTCCCGTGCAGAGCTGCAGCACAGGCTGCTTGCAACGCCATCTCCTCGGCGTCACCGTTAAAGGCTGATCACGATGAAGATCCGCCCCCTGTCAAGGTGTCAGAGCTGAAAAAGAGATTTGAAGGTTGATTGGCGGGCCGGGCAGCTCTTGCATGGTCACGACTGACATGATGGCAGTGACTCCTCAACATCGCCTCTAGTGGCACAAGGTGGTCTTACGAGGCGGCCTGGTCCACCGCAGGGCGGTTACCACAAATGTCTCAGCAATTTCTTTTTATGTTTGACAGTCAATTTCGGTTTTACTCAGATAAATTTATTTAGGCCAAAGCTTTTGTTTGCGTCTGTCTGCTTTCTCACTCTCTATCATCCATTTACGGCGTTTACCGGACGCCCTTATCCAGAGCGACTTACAGTCAGTAGTTACAGGGACAGTCCCCCCCCGGAGACACTCAGGTTCAAGTGTCTTGCTCGGGGACACGATGGTAGTAAGCGGGGTTTGAACCTGGGTCTTCTGGTTCACAGGCGAGTGTGTTACCCACTGGGCTACCACCGCACCACCATCCACAGCTTCGATTGCAGTGATCTAACCCTCTCCAGAAAAGCGCTCGTGAGCAGAAGCTGGGGCCGCTGCAGAATGATGGTCGTTCTCGCGCTTTTCTTCTCGTTTCCTCACACGGGCGGGAACAGCGCGTTAGAAACGCTTGCCTTCCTCCATTTCCGTTTCCGGAGCTCATGTTCCGTCTCTAGATCATCTGAACAAAACGACCAACAGAGGGATCCACCCGATGCTCGCTGGAGACCGTATTGAGCAACGTAGCAAACCGGTGAATGAGCTTTTAATGACAAAACAGATTTCAAAATTTTTTGGGATACAAAGACACATAAAGTTGGCCCGTTTAGACAACAAGGTCCTCCGTTTGTGCGAAAGAACGTACGACACTCAATGGCCACGGCGTGAGAAGAACAGGAAACTAGGGTGTACCTGACAGAACTAACAGCCCACACCAACAATGTCAACTACGAGACGTGATTCCGTGAAGGTGTGTGCGAGTTGAAATAAATAAAGGCGTGAGAGGTGGCCCCGCCCCGCCCGGGCCTCAGATGAGCCGCTCCTCTTTGGGCAGGGGCAGCTCCAGGCCGGGCCTCTCCACGCCGTGGCGCCGCGCCTGCTTCTGCTCCTCGTGGCTGGGCTGGTAGCTGCCCTCCGTCCGGCGCCTCCTGCGGACCACGCAGGTCAGGGCGGCCACGGCCGTCGCCGCCGCCGCGGCCAGCAGCAGCAGCAGCTCCGGCGTCGCTCCCCACGCCATGTCCCCGAACTGCGGGGGGGAAAAGAGCAAAACACGTTCCTTCATTCCGTCAGTGCACTTCCATTTAGGCCCAACATTTACTTGTCTGAGTTCGATTAACTCGAGTGTTGTTTTTTTTCCGTTTTCCTAACAGGTAGCCAATCGAATGTCTCCAGAGTTTAGAGCCAATCACGCCAACTGATGCTGGACAGTTTGCGCATCGCCGAGGTCTCTTTGTAGGAATTGTGAATACACACGTTAACGCAGAACACCATCAATATAACGCGGTGTTCTGCTGCGGCGGTAACTGCGTCGTTCGGCCACGTCCCACCGATTCCGGTTCGGCGAGTCTGTGGCATGATAGGACGTTGGAGGAAATAAAAGCGTATCGGCGTGATGTTCTCCTGCTGGTTATGCTATGTTGGGACACGCCCGTGTTAACTTGGGTGGTAGTGGCCTAGTGGGTAACACACTCGCCTCTGAACCAGAAGACCCAGGTTCAAACCCCACTTACTACCATCGTGTCCCTGAGAAAGACACTTAACCCTGAGTGTCTCCAGGGGGGGACTGTCCCTGTAACTACTGATTGTAAGTCGCTCTGGATAAGGGCGTCTGGTAAATGCGGTAAATGTAAAATGTAAATGCAACTTCTATCTGGTCACCCTGCACATACAGAGGTAAATAAGAGGGGCTGGTGATGGACACTCATATCGGACAGCTGCACTTGAGCGTCCCTTTTTCGTTGGGTCGTGAGGACTTTGCCGAGAGAATTTCAGATCGTGTTCTTGTATCCGGGTTTCGTCCAGACACCAGGAAGTCCGTGTTGACATGTGACCGACGGACACCGACTTTTATTTAGATTCAGCAGAAACGCAGACACCACCACCATAGCCAAAGTTCTCGGGGAGGGGAAAAAGGGGACACGTTTTTACCGCTACAATGATGAGCGATTTTTGCCCCTGCTACCGCATTTTATTCACAAAATTTTCCCCGATGACAATTCACAAAAGTAGCGCAACATTGTCACCATTAAGTCATACTCTCAGATATCAGTTGATGTGATTGGCTGTAAACTTTGGAGACATTTGATTGGCTACCTTTTGAAAAGGCGCCATCAGGCCACAAATAAATGTAAGGTTATTCACAAACATATACGGTGGCTTGTAAATGCAGGTTTTATCAGACATTTGTGCATCATATATATATATATATTAGTTGAGAAATGCATTTGTGAACGGTTTTACATGATTTGTGGGTCATAAATTATATTTGTGAATCTTGTTACATTTGTTCCTGAATCAAGTAATATATTCGTGAACGGTGTGAAGGTTTCGGTTCGAAACTCACGAATAAATACCTCCATCCTGGAGCGGCGCACATTTTCAGTAGTTCACGCTACCTTATTAACAATGTTAATAATTAAACCAGCAGAAAGCGAGAAGTAGATCAGCTGAACGGCAGGGCATGAAAGTACCGTGAGGTCAGGCTGGACGCGGACCAGGCTCCTCACGTCCAGTCATGCGGTGCATTCCCCCGAGAGTGTCCCTTCAGACGGCAGGCCTAGGACATGATCCTGCGGACATACAAAAAAAAAAAAAAAACACCCAAATCTACTTTAACGGATGAAACTGGGGTCACACATTTTTGTCAAAGCACCGGAACACGAATTTTTCTAATGGGGAAGGTTTCGGTGGGAGTTAATCATTCCTCTGGACAAACACGGTCGTCTCCAGGGTCCAAGGCCGTGGAGCCTGGCGCTGGCAGGACATCGTCTGCAGCATCCCAAGCAAACATTGGGTGCCACCAGGTTCCTCCTTTCCCCACATTGTCTGACGAGGCCCGGATTCGAACCCGTGGCTCTGCAAACGAGTCTCTAGTCACAGCTACATTGGGGTTGTCCTGGCCTGAAGGAATGTAAACTCTGGTATGTCGCCATTCGAGCCCGGCCGGCTTCACGCGATGACGTCAGCGCCGTTTTCGGTCCCCGGACGTGCGTTCCTGAAAGATGGGTCTTCTGCCGGTCATTTGTCGTCATTTACGAACTTCACCGCGCATCACCTGCAAGACCTTCACGCCACGCCACGCCACACCACCACACAGCTTCTTCTTCTTTCCTTCTTCTTCTTATCTTTTATCAGATGTGACGGGAAACGAAAGAAAGTTGAAAGACAAAAGCGAACCCGAGCTCTCACCTCCTGGCAGAAGATCCACGGCGAACGCAGTTATTATATTTATTATCGCTGTTTTAATATATTTTTGAACTCCCTCCGCATCCGAGCGACGCGCAGCAGCTCACCTGGTGCCGCGCACACCTGCGCCGGGAAGCTGAGGGGCGGGCCACGTGGTCGGCGCGGACCAATCACAGCGCGGCGGGGCGGGGCTCCGGGCCGACGGGAAATCGATACAGTTATTGTGGTTTACTACGGAGGTTGTAGAGGCGGTCCAATTAATTTATTTTTTGTACAATTTGCACTCTGTACTTGCATGTTATCATTTGCTTTTTATAATAATAATAATAATAATAAAAGTAATAATAATGTTTTTGTGTATAGTGACAGCTTCATTTATTTAGTCTATTGCAGTGCATCATTAAACGTGTCTTGCAAAATCCCTCAACTTCGAAATGGGGTATGTGTGTAGATAAAAACGTGAAATAAATATCCAATATCATTTGATTGTTGAATAATCCACAGCTATAGCTGATCATCTGAATGTTTAATGACGAGTTCGTTTGTGAAAGGAAGGCTTTGTACTCCTCTGTTGCTCCACGCTTGTTGAATTAGTGAGTAAAATGCTCCCAGCTACTTGTTCTGACTCCAAAACAAATATGTTGTGTTTGCATAAAGCAGGGATCTCTATTTAGCAGGATGTGAGCCACGCCCTGGGCTGCCCTGCTGATCAAAACAGCCTGTTCGATGCTCAGTGTGTCTCAATTACTACAAATTCATTCAGCAGGATACTGGGTGCAGGGCGGGGCTTCAGCAGGTAAACTCCGCCCACACATGGTCCAAGCCGGTCTTCGAACCCACAACCTTGGTGGTGTGGGGCTACGTATAACACTATAAACGTGATCATACCCCATATTACATTAAATACTGATGAGATGTTTTTTAGAAATATGTGTATAACTAATGCATTTTCATGAGGTCCGTTTGCTCATTAATTCTCCTGTGTCGTGGGCCAATGCTTCAAATTTTCATTTTGCTGCACCGTTACTGACATGCACACAACAACATTCCGTGAGTATGTCTGGATTCGCGGGCGGGGTCTTCTGGAAGGAGCGGTCGTTGTTCAAGACCGCAGCCTCCTCGCTTTGTTGCGCTGGGGACGGTCGCTTGTGCCTGGACGTCTAAATCTGCTTCGAAGCCTCGCAGCTCAAAGTGGCAAATCTTCAACAAATTAAAAAGTGCCGCAGCGGACGGCAAACAATGGACAGAACGCAGCCTTTGCTCTCTGTGCGTGAGCTGCCAATCAATAGCCTGTTTAGGCTTTCCAGGGTGCCAAAGGTCAAATTTCAGCATGAGCACGCTGTCATTTACCGGAATGGCCTCCAGTAACGGCTTTCGGTTTTCTCGATTCGCCATCGTCTCTTCCCAAAAGTGCAGGATTGGAACACGTTGGGCTCTTTGTGTGGTTCTTACGTTTACATTTACGGCATTTACCTGACGCCCTTATCCAGAGCGACTTACAGTCAGTAGTGACAGGGACAGTCCCCCCCTGGAGACACTCAGGGTTAAGTGTCCTGCTCAGGGACACGATGGTAGTAAGTGGGATTTGAACCTGGGTCTTCTGGTTCACAGGCGAGTGTGTTACCCGCTATGCTACGTACCAGCCCTGCATAACTCTGCATAAGAGAGTTATAATAAACTACTAATAAAACAAAACATGGATCACATCTCCAGGGGTCACGGCTGGGTTATGGTGCAACTCCTACATGCGAGTGTTCATAAATTCAGCGGATAAGTTGCAGAGGTAAACAGGTTGTCAAGCGCGCATTTCTGTCTCTTATCGCCGGGCAGGATGGACGAGGACGCATCTGGTGTGTGCATGGCTGGACTTTCCAGGTCCGAGCGGGGCTCTGACTTAGAGCCATGACCTTTTCCTCCTGTGCTGGAAATTCCCAACTTTTTGGCTTTGTACTAACCCCCCCCCCCCCACAGCTGCCGGTTGCCCAATCGCTCTGATGGGAAATCAGACCCCGAGGGGAGGGGCTGGCCGGGGATAAAAGCTCCGCTCCTGGGGCCGCACGGGCACTGTTTCTCTCCCGAGGACGCACCCAGGACAGACAGGCAGGCAGGATGCTCGTGGACCTGGCGTGGCTGGCCGCCGTGGCTCTCTCCCTCCCGGCGCTGGCCGACTGTGATCCCCTGTAAGTGCTCGTCTGCGGCGTCCACGCTCACTAATGCATGTAGAGCAGCTGGACAGAGTAAAGCGTGCCGGTGTCCATCCTGCAGGAGCGCTGTGGTGTGAGGCAAGACGTGCGGGGACGGTGTTGCACAACGGCTAGACATCAGAGGTCAACAGTATATATACTTTGTGGACCAATCAGTATATGTACTTTGTGTATTTCAGTATATATACTTTGTGTATATTTATCAGTACATTTCAGTATATATACTTTGTGGACCAATCAGTATATGTACTTTGTGTATTTCAGTATATATACTTTGTGTGTATATATCAGTAAATTTCAGTATATATACTTTGTGGACCAATGAGCGTGTTAGGAGGTATTTTATTTTATTTATAGGTATTAACATTTTATATATAGGTATAGGTAGGTATTTTCTATATGTATAAAATACCTCCTAACACGCTCATTACAAACGGAATATCGTGCATGTTGGTCCACTGTTGGTAGAACTCAGCATCGTGATGTTTCTGCCTGATGTAATCGAATCCGTAAGAAATACACATCCTGATCATTGCACAAGGCAAAACGTAAAACCAGGGCCGTCAACTGATGAAAAACGTAATCAATCAAAGGAATTCTTGCTGAGGGCGTCAACAGAAACAAAATTCCATTCCCGGCCAATCAGATTTTTCCGTGCAATTTATCAGTCAGTAATTTATATTTCCTTTTTTTATTTAAGGCATTTGGCAGGCGCCGATGAAGTGATCAATTCTATATCATTTCATTTCATTTACAGCATTTATCAGACGCCCTTATCCAGAGCGACTTACAATCAGTAGTTACAGGGACAGTCTCCCTGGAGCAACTCAGGGTTAAGTGTCTTGCTCAGGGACACAATGGTAGTAAGTGGGGTTTGAACCCGGGTCTTCTGGTTCATAGGCGAGTGTGTTACCCACTAGGCTACTACCACCCTATAGGTGGTAGTAGCCTGGCTCACTAGGACCCCCAACTATGAATACAGTCTTTTTATTCACTCGGTTGTAGTTTCTATACATAATTCAGACAATAAGAACGTTATAAGTTCATATAAATATTCTCTAAAGAGGAAGGTCTTGAGCTGCCGTTTTAAAGTGCTCAGGGACTGAGCTGTTCTGACCACCACCGAGGGGCCAAGACAGAGAAGAGTCTAGATGAGCGTCTTCCTCGTACCTTCAGAGATGGAGGGACCAGGCGATGTTGTATACGATGTTGTGTAGGTATATTATAGGTATAGGTGCATTACTGGTTAAGCAGCTACGTTGTCGTGAACACTCGTAGACACGCCCACCCTCAAGCGTTGACTTGATATGTGTGAAGACACAGTAAACACAGTAAACCCTGCTTGTCTTTTTATTGACGTGTTAAATGTAAAAAATTGGATGAAGCAATTAAAGTCCCAGTTTGAACACAATGAACTCTTTGAACGTGTCCCCGTCAGCTTCGTCATGTCCGCCCCGAACCTCCTGCGTGTGGGCACCCCAGAGAAAGTGTTTGTGGAAGCTCAGGACTACACTGGCGGCGAGATGAATATCAAAATCTCTGTGAAGGACTACCCGAGAAAGAGCCGCGAGCTGGTCTCCGAATCCGTCACCCTCAAAAGCGGGAACAGCTTCATGTCCCTGGCCTCCATCACGGTGAGTGGGTCACACCCTGCCAGGGTTCCGGCTCCGCGGCGTCCTGTCTGAACGCCTCGTGGTCCCCTTCTGATGCAGATTCCGGAGGGCAGAGATTACTTCGACGAAAATCCCACCGAGAACCAGTACGTGTACCTGCTAGCCCAGTTCCCCGGGCATCTGCTGGAGAAAGTGGTCCTCGTCTCCTTCCAATCCGGATTCATCTTCGTGCAGACAGACAAGACCATATACACCCCGTCCAGCACAGGTCAGGCCATCCCGCGTCCGGTGCGCCATTTTTAAATGACCGGGTGCCACGCCCGGTACTAAAACAGCTTCTTCCGTCATCTCCAGTCATGTACAGGGTGTTTTCACTGAGTCCTGTGCTAGAACCTGTCCAGAGTGGCATTTCTGTGGAGATTATGGTAAGTTTGACAATACGTACACTACCAATCAAAAGTTTGGACGCACCTACCGAAGATCCCAGTGCAAGAAACATATTTATTCTCTTGTCGTGTCAGGAGACAGTGAAGTATGTTTGATGAATCTCTTTTTCTGTCGCTGCCTTGTTCACTATCTCATCATTAACATGAGTGAATGATGAGAAAGTGTTCAGCATAAACTGAAGACACGGGCATGATATCACAGCAAAAGCTCCCTGATGTGGAGAGAAGCTGATGTGAGGCTTCTTACGTAACCTCACACGGGTAATTTCGTAGTTCCCGTGTCTTTAGTTTTGTTCTATAATGTAAAAATGCAGGACTGGTAAGTAGGTAGCGGCGTCCAAACCGTTGACTGGTAATGTTTAGACTGTATAAAGGTTGATGAGGCTGAATACACACTGCTGATTGTACCAAACTCCACCTCAAGACCCCTGATAACATCATTATCAGCAAAGAGGTGATTTATCCGAATGGCGGGATGAAGTCTGGGGAGCACAAGCTTCCGGAAATCGTCAGGTGGGCTGTTTTTGGACATTTTAAACAGTAGAGAAATAGACAGATTAAACAGTAAACTTTGAAATTAATTCTCATGAAAATAAGCATGATACAAGCATGCATTTTTACTTGGATTAGTGCCATGATGCGTGACATTTGACCCCTTTTCTGTAAAGCTTTGGGACGTGGAAATTGGTGACGAGGTTTCAGAGTACGCCACAGAAGAACTTCACTACTGAGTTTGAGGTCAAAGAGTACGGTGAGTGACCAATATTTATTTTCTCCAACAAAAGCTTTATTATTCTTAGAATTAATTTTTGTATAATTTAATAGTTTAATTTATTTAGTTTGTAAATTTCTTTACCAACATTAGATATCCATAGTTCGTTTGATATTCGTTATTTATTCGTTTTTAGTGCTACCGAGCTTTGAGGTCTCCTTATCCACTGAAAAGGCCTTCTTCTACGTTGACGATAAAGAACTGACCATCGACATCAACGCCAGGTAAAATACGTAACGTAAACCTGTCAAAATGTTCCATTACCACATAATCAACTTTGCTGAAAAAATTAAATACTGGATAAACTTTAAAAAAATTTAAGTAATCTGTCACACCAAATATTTTAGCAATGACGTAATGTAAATAAACAGTTTACAGCAGGTTTGAATGGTATATTCACTTCATGGTATATTACTTCAATGCTACGGATTACTTAACTTTTTTTTACGTTTAGCCACTTTTTACAGAGTATGCTTGGACTGAAAAAAGGCAACCGTAGCTGTTGTTAGTTTAATGTGTTATTTGGCATTAATGTAGTTAAAAAATATTGCTTTTCTGTTTTAAATAATCTGTCTAATTTCTGAGTAAATTGTGTCATATCCATTACTATAATGCAACTGACAGCAGGTTTGTTTGGCTTATCCACATTACGGCAATGCTGAAATATTAGGCATGACGGATTACCTAATTTTATTACGTTTAGCCGCTGTTCACATTTTACAGTGTTCCTTTTTGTCTTCCCAAGATATTTGTACGGAAAGGACGTGTCAGGCGTCGCATTTGTAACATTTGGTGTGCAGACCACAGACAATACAAAGAAGCTTTTGCCAGCAGCACTACAGAGAGTTGTGGTACAACTAACACACGGACACACACACCAACAAAAAATTCTTCTTCTCCTGCGTGCTGATGTAGCTAATGGTAGCGTCTCACAGGTCAAGGACGGGAAGGCCAAAGGGGTCCTGAAGAAGGAGCACATCCAAGAGACCTTCAAAAATGTGTACGATCTGGTCCACTCCAGCTTCTATGTGTCTGTCAGCGTGTTGACTGAGACTGGCAGTGAAATGGTGGAGGCCAAGAAAGGCGGCATTATGATTGTCACTTCGCCGTACACGGTTCATTTCAAGAGAACGCCGAAGTACTTCAAACCAGGAATGCCGTTTGATGTCACGGTAAAGTGTTCATCCCACTTTCATCATTTCACATAGTATCTTCTTTGCAAATCTTCTTCTAAAACATGCATTTTAAAATTCTACTCAGGTTGTCTGTGGGGTCTAGGTAATGATATTTTAGCCAAAATCAAGATTGCGAAACACTGCAGCACAGCACACGGTGACACAACAAAATGTGTCCTCTGCTTTTTAACCATCACCCTTGGTGAGCAGTGGGCAGCCATGACAGGCACCCGGGGAGCAGTGTGTGGGGACGGTGCTTTGCTCAGTGGCACCTCAGAGGCACCTTGGCGAATCAGGATTCGAACCAGTAACCTTCTGATTACGGGCCGCTTCCTTAACCGCTAGGCACCACTGCCCCTGATAGACCAACTCAGACATTGGTTTTGTAATCTTAGAATCAGTGTATATTTGATGTTAATTAAGGCTGTTTTGCAATGCAATGGTTTACAGTTCAAAGTGCCACTGGAACCATGAAATGGATCAAACATTTCCAAAGTCCAAATTTCTTATGGCAGTCTGCTAATAATCGTTTAACTTTTTGAAAGGTTTTCGTGTCAAACCCCGATGGCACACCGGCCAATAAGATCAGCGTGGAAGTCAGCAGCGATGGAAAGACTGTAATGGGCACCACTAAAGAGAATGGCTTAGCCAAGGTTACCATCAACAGCAAAGACGGGGCATCCAATCTCCCAATCAGTGTAAGTTTTGCTAGTTTTTGTCGTGGAAACAAGGTAAAACTTTTACGTTCATACAATATTTTATTTTTTTGTATAACAAGAACAGACACGTGTGCATTGTTTAAAATGCAGGTGAAAACCAAGGACCCATTGCTCACTGATGAGAGACAGGCCCGGCAGCAGATGACCGCGGAAGCCTACCAGGCCACCGGCTCAAAAAGCTACCTGCACATTGGTGTAGATGCGGCTGAACTGGCCATTGATGACCAGCTGAAATTCAACCTGAATATGGGCAACAAAGCAGACACCCAGAACCACGATTTGACCTACTTGGTAGGACACCCAGGGTCTGGCGGGTGACATGATGACCTTTCACCTCGCAATAGGTCTAAATAACCTATGGGGGGACAAACTTGAAAAAAAAAAAAGAAAGTTTTGCATAATTGACCAATTTGGCAACAGCGACAAAAATGAAATACAAAATTGTGTCTAGTTTTAAATCATTTAGTGTTAGTTATTTTTTTCTGTTAATTTTGCTAGACATTTTGCTAATCTCTTTTTGTCTGACCCAGATCCTGAACAAAGGGCAGCTGGTTCGTGGCGAGAGGTTCAAGAGGCAGGGCCAGTCTCTGGTGACGCTGTCGTTACCCGTGACCAAAGACATGGTCCCCTCCTTCCGCATCATTGCCTATTACCACACTGGCTCCACTGAAGTGGTGTCTGACTCTGTCTGGGTCGACGTGAAGGACACGTGTTTGGGAACGGTAAGGCGTGGTTCCACCGTTCCACCATTCCCCATACAAATGTATTTTTCGATCAGTATAACCTTGAGTGTCTGCTCTTCTTCCCATCCAGCTCAAAGTTGAGGTTGTCAATCCCAAGCCTGTGTATGAACCTCGAAAACCATTCAGTCTATCAATTACTGGTGATCCTGGAGCAAGGGTGGGACTGGTAGCAGTGGACAAAGGCGTCTACGTCCTCAACAACAAGCACAGGCTCACCCAATCCAAGGTACTCTTCTACTGATGCCAGGCAGTGAAGGTCATCTTTCCCCAACAAATTGTCCTGTTCTGATGCCATTTCGGTGTCCTGTGTTCCACAGATCTGGGATGTCATTGAGAAACACGACACTGGCTGCACAGCTGGGAGTGGCAAAAATAGCATGGGGGTTTTCTTTGATGCTGGGCTGGTTTTCCAATCCCAGTCAGCAGGGGGCACTGACTTTAGAACTTGTGAGTCCACATGAACATTTGTGTATATATAACTAGTAATTGTCCATTTCAAGATACGCTTAGCAGTGGTTTGAAAATAGTGCCCCAGGGATGTTGTGCTGGCTTGACCAAGAATGTGTTGATGTGTCTTTATTTCTTAAATTAGTGTTAAAGTCATGATTTGGTATTATATGCAGTGATATATGTATATTTTCTTCCTGCAGCGGCCACTTGTCCATCACCTGCCAAAAGAAGAAGACGATCCATCACAATCATGGACTTCCGAAACACCCTCGGTGAGCATTCCGACAATTCCATTCCATTATCAGCATTCATCATTTTGACTTTAATATAAAATGTTCCCTACACATTCTGACAGCTGAAAAGTACCAGGGCCTGGAAAAAGAATGTTGTACCGATGGCATGACAGATAACATCATGGGTCTCACTTGTGAGCGTCGCTCTGAGTACATCACTGAGGAGGACAAGTGTGTTAAAGCCTTCCTGCACTGCTGTAAGGAAATGGCGAACAAGAAGGTTGAAGCCAAGGAGCTGATCCTTATGCACGCACGCAGTAAGGCCTCTCAAACTGGAAACGTTACACACGCTGCTCTGGCATCTGCTCAGCTTTGTGTTCCGTGCAGGTGATGATGATGACGATGCCTACATCAGTTCTGATGAGATTGTGTCCCGCTCCCAGTTCCCTGAGAGCTGGCTCTGGGAGGAAGAGCTTCTTCAGTGTCCTGCTGGCAAATCCTGGTGAGTGTGGTCATTGATACTCTGGTATTAATTGGGATTCAAACCTCCATCTCTAAGGTCATCAGGTTTAGAGGTCGGCTGGGTTCCCACACAAACCGGTATTACCTTTGAGTTCTGTACAGGCCTAAAAGTAAAGGTCAAACCCAACCTAGACTTGGAACTGACCTGGTCCAAATGTTTGAGCCTGACCCTAACCCAAAACCCACTGGGACCCCAAATCCAATTAACCACTTCATGAATTTTGAGGTGAATCGAGTTGAAAGCAAATCAGAGCAACTCATCAACAACCCATACTAATGATGGGAATGAGCCTTCAACATTTCCGTGGTACTGTAAGTAACAAGGCGGTTTTCACTGGCCGTCCCAAAATTTGTATATTTTCCAAAATTATGCCATTTGGAGTCGAACCGGCAACCTTCTAATTACGGGGCCGCTTACTTGTCCGCTAGGCAACCACTGCCCAAATCTCTAATCATTACGGTCCCACTGAGGTCCCCTTTGATCAGGGTACGTCCCCACACTGTGGTGACAATCACTTAGCGGGGCTGTTTAGACCCATTTCTGACCATAAATCATAAACTGTGCTGGTCTCAGTTTGGGGGGGACTACTGCTTCCTTGGATTCATATACTTTATTCAGTGTTTAATATATATGTTTTCATTCTGATTCTTAGTACAAGCACCTCCTTTATAAAGAAAAGCTTCCTGAAAGACTCCATCACCAGCTGGCAGATCACCGCCATCAGTCTCTCCAAAACCCATGGTGCGCATCTCTGCTGTGTTATGCCCACTGCGCACCAGTGCACCAGCACAAGTGCATCTCTGATCTCTATGTGACATTCACTTTCTCTGCAGGTCTCTGTGTGGCAGATCCGCTTGAAATGGTTGTCGTGAAAAACTTCTTTGTCGACCTCAAGCTCCCGTACTCTGTCGTCCGCAACGAGCAGGTGGAAATCAAGGCCGTCCTTTACAACTACGAAAACCAAGAAATAACGGTGCGCGTTGAGCTGATGGAGACCGAAGACATCTGCAGCGCTGCCACCAAGAGGAGCAAACACCGGGTCACCGTGAATATGGACCCCATGACATCCCGCGCGGTGCCCTTCATCATCATCCCCATGGAGTTAGGAAAGCACTCGATTGAGGTGAAGGCGGCCGTCTTCGACTCGCACCTCACAGACGGGGTCAAGAAGGATTTGAATGTTGTGGTGAGTTTTGGAGTTGCATGCAGGTATTAGGCCAGCTTATTATATCATATTTCATTCTGGATGCGAAAAATCTCAAGGTCATGGGTCATCCATTCTTCAATAAAGTAATTCCATGGACCTGAATTGATTCAAGTGATTCAACCAGCACCTCAACAAATCAACAGTTTGGAAATCTTTACCTCAACCGTCATGAAGGAATCATTGCTAACATTCACTTCCCAGAAGGGAAGGGTTTTTCCCATCTAGCATTGCATGTAGAGTCTGTCACGAAGGACTCATACGCACAACGTCACAAAACAGGGGTTTAATGATCATGACAGAGGCTGAGGGAATGTTGATGTTGTTGGTAATGACGGTTGTGATTTGAGTCGAATTACGCTCACGATTTCTTTCTGCCAGGCGGAGGGCGTATTGACCAAAATCGAGGTGAAGAACGTGGCTCTAAAACCAAGTGAACACAGTGAGTGTTGACAACTGCCGTCAGACCATCAGGAGAATTAGAATTTCTCACATCCGTCTCTCATTCTGTGTTTCTCCACTTGGCGAACAGATGGTCAGCAGGTTGAAGAGGTCATAAGTACAATTCCCAAAAGACAGGTGCCCGGCACACCTGCCACCACACAAATCAGTATTACAGGTAACTGTGAAGAAATGACCCCACTCCTCTCATGACATCAGCAGCACTGATGAGGAAACTTTGGAATGGAGATGATGCCTCAACAGCCTTCTTCACTTTTCAGCTGAGCAGATCAGCCAGACCATTGAAAAGGCCATCAGTGGGGATTCCATGGCTTCTCTCATCGTCCAGCCCAGGGGGTGTGGTGAGCAGAACATGATCTACATGACGCTGCCCACCATCGCCACCCACTACTTGGACAACACCAACCAGTGGGATCAAGTGGGTCTAGAAAAGCGAGAAACTGCGAAAAAATTCATCAAAATGGGTCAGTGTCAATTTTAACACCACAAAGCTTTTCCTTGCTGCTTTTCGATGTGGCTAAAAGCATTTTTTTATGTGTGTTGCATGCAGGTTATGAACAACAGCAGGCGTTCCGTAAGCCAGATGGGTCTTTTTCTGTCTGGGCAGATAAACCAAGTAGCTCGTGGTAAATAATGGAAATAATCTGCATTTTGTCAAATGTTGAGGTTGTGAAAGTGTCTGGTCATTTTACAGGTGAAACACTGAACTCCAAACTTCCTGTCACACCAAACAATTCAGACCAATCTTACCAGATTTCCCAAATTCACATAACCAAATGCATTATACATGTGGCACTTTTTCATTTTTCGAATATCTTCATCCCTCCTCTCTCTGTGACCTCATTCCTGCCATCCTTGAACCCCTGCAGGCTGACCGCGTATGTTGCAAAAGTATTTGCCATGGCCAGTGACATCATAAGCATCCAGGACGATGTCATCTGCAGCACCCTCAAGTGGCTGGTCCTGAATGCGCAGCAGCCTGATGGCACCTTCAAAGAGACGTTCACGGTCTATCATGGGGAGATGGTGGTATGCATATAAATCACCAGCTATTTATTGAGATGTGGCATCAAACAATGCATTAGAGTAAACTATATCCGCCTTCCAGGGTGACGTGAAAGGCAAAGATTCTGATGCGTCCATGACAGCCTTTGTGCTGATCGCCATGCAAGAGGGACAGAAGATCTGTGCCGAGACTGTTGCTGTAAGTGTGATATTTTCGTGTGTTTGTGTCTGCGTGTATATATAGTATGTATATCACAGAGAGAGAGAGAGAGAGAGACCATATACTTCATAGGTAAGGCCTTATATAGGTAGAAATAAGATTCCCTTTGATGTCCAGAGCCTTCCCGGGAGCATGACAAAGGCAACACAGTACCTGGAAGGCAGACTCAAGAGCCTGACCAATCCCTATGCAGTGGCCATGGTCTCCTATGCCCTTGCCAATGCTGGAAAACTCAACAAGGAAATACTCTTCCAATATTCAAAAGCTGGGGGTAGGTCTCTGTCAAATTCTCATTCTGTTCACCATCATGCTTACAAGAGCCGCAAATCTTGGCCCAGGCTCAGGTCGGGCTTGTAGTAGCTTGTAGTCCAATCCACTGTTGACTTGTGATGGTTGGTTGTGTTGGGTGATGCCATGTAGAAGGAACCCACTGGCCGGTTGCTGGTAATCACCTCTTCACTCTGGAGGCCACGGCCTACGCCCTGCTGGCCCTTGTGAGGGCGAAGGAGTTTGACAAGGCCGGGGCCGTCGTGCACTGGCTGAACAGACAGCAGAAGCATTCAGGAGGCTATGGCAGCACGCAGGTACCATGCTGTGTTCAGCCATGGGCAAAACCATCCGCACCACAAACGCTACCACTCTGGCATAACTGGGTTTCCTCTTTTCCGCCTACAGACCACCATCATGGTGTTCCAGGCGGTAGCAGAGTATAGGACGTACGTCAAACAGGTACAGGACACCAATCTGGAGGTGGACGTCATGGTGTCCGGCCGTACTAAATCGGTCAAATGGACTTTCAACAGGGCCAATGCTTTCCTCACTCGTTCAGACAAGGTGACCGTTTTTATTTTTCATAGCGTTTGTGTAGGTGTGTTATATCACTTCCTCGTGTGTGTGGGTTCACCTGATGTAGTGCAAAAATGTGAGATAATTCACAGAAAAGTGCAAACTGGCTTATATTATGCAGACTTATTATGTGCCAATGCACCCATGATGTGAGTGTAATATATTGCTGTTATTTTAATAGATCTCATTGAATCAGAACCTGACCATCACAGCCAGCGGAACAGGGGAAGGAGCCCTTTCAGTATGTAAAGCCGTCTAGAGAGACACAGAAATCTCACGCATTAAAGTACAGCACCACTTACCACCAGAAACCCTTCTGACTCTCAGGTTATGACCCTGTATTATGCCGTACCCAGCGACAAGGATATGGAATGCAAAAATTTTGATCTTAAAGTCACCCTGGAAAAACAGAATAAAGGTATTTTTTTATCTCGGCCTTTAACAACATCACGCAAATTGTAATTGTAGATTAATTGTAATTGTATGGATTAAAGTATTGCATTGGATGACTCTTTACATGTGTTAATGCATTATGTATGTGTTTGATAATGCATAATCTGTCTGCTAATGTGATTTTTCTCCCTCGCCAGTCACTATGCAGGGTGCCCTGGCCACATATCTCCTCACTATTGACACCAGGTAATTTAGCAAAAGCCCAGATGATGTTAAATGGCTTGACTTAAAGCTGCAAAGCCACATGAGGTGCTGACTGTCTCTGCAGGTTCCTGTCCACAACACAGGACGCCACCATGTCCATCCTCGACATCGGCCTGCTGACTGGATTCACTGTGGATAACAAAGACTTGACTGATGTGCGAGACTAAACTATATGGATTGGCAATGTTGGAATTGAATGGAGCATTAAAGGCCATTTCATTCTTCTCTTTCCCCTTCCCAGTTGACCTCTGGAAAGGACAGATACATCCAGAAATTTGAAATGGACAAGTTGCTTTCAGACAGAGGCTCCCTCATCATCTACTTGAATACGGTACATAATAATTTACATTCTGGTTCAGAGGCGAGGGTCTAACCCACAAGGCTTCTACCGCCCCATTTGATGATGTGATGTTGATTTGAGGATGATTGGGCTTATTATGTTTTCTAAAACGAATCATTGCAGCGAAAATATAAAGATAAAAAATGATAAAAACAATTGCATAAAGTAAATTGGCTGAACAAAAACAAATCAAAATCTCTAGAAGTAAACGAGTGATATGCTGCACGTTGGTCTTCGGTGAAAGGAAGCCTCAAGTCGCCTTTCATCCAGCTGGGGAAAAGGGTTGTAGTAGCCTAGTGGGTTAGCACACTCGCCTATGAACCAGATGACCTGGGTTCAAACCCCACTTACTACCATTCTGACACTCGATTTGAGCTATTCTGTGCCAGGCCTCACGGGTAATTTACATTTTACATTTACAGCATTTTACCAGACGGGTAATGGGTTCTTCAGGTAATGGGGTGATGGGAAGTGCCACATTCCAATGGGCCAACGATTTACAAATGAATGGGAGCCAACTGTCGGTGATTGAGATCTTAGTTTCAAATCAAGGGGCCATTTGACCTCCCTCTGGTAGTGCTGAGGGGTCAGAAAACTTTCTAGTGTTCTAGTTTCTGAGTGTCTCCAGGGGGGGACTGTCCCTGTAACTACTGATTGTAAGTCACCCTGGATAAGGGCGCCTGATAAATGCTGTAAATGTAACTCAGGCCTGCCTAAGTATCTTTAAGTTTACCGTGCAGGAATGTCTATATGGAGATCGACTGTAGATTGCGGTTCTGTGTTTCAGTGTCAATAAAACGAATCGTAATCTCTTTTTAATCTTAGACTATTTTATTAGTCACACATTCATATAAACTTATAGCTCAACCCCAACCGCATATAGACTCTGCAGACAACACCTCACTCATAATTCTGATTCTGTGAGAAGCGAAAATGTTTATACATTCTTACAGCCTCAGACATGACATCCTTCCCCCAGGTCTCCCGCACGAGACCCGACAGGGTCGCCTTCAGGATACACCAGGTCATGGAGGTGGGTCTGCTTCAGCCGGCCGGAGTCACCGTGTACGAGTACCTGGCCATGGGTGAGCGCTCCGAGTGCCGCAGCACACTGACACGAGCGGCCCGCCACCCTCACCGCGCTCACGCTTACTGACGTCTTTCAGAGAACCGCTGTGTCAAGTTCTACCACACGGAGAAGAGGGATGGCAACCTCAACAGGATCTGTACCGACGACTTCTGCAAATGTGCCGAAGGTGCGAACAGATCTTCCACGCTGTTTTTTACGCGTCTGTGCTTTCACAAGATCAGGAAAACCACTTACATGGAACATTGTCGACCTTACGTCCTACAGAGAGCTGCAGCGTGCAGAAGAAGCAGAACCTCAACGAAAACGACAAGGAAAAGATGAAGGTCGAGAGAGAAGACAAGGCTTGTGAAGCCGGCATGGATTACGGTATGGAGCCTTTCTGAATCCGAAGATCTCCGTATGTCATGCGCCATATCGGCTAGTAACGTTTCAATAACCACTTTCCAGTTTACAAAGTCACCGTGGAGAAAGCAGACCTGACGTCACACACGGACGTTTACCACATGAAGGTGAACACTGTGATCAAAGAAGGTACGTCTGTACGCGTCTTGCTCATATTCCAATTTTTTTTGGTGTATATGTGCGTATATATGGAACATGGTTCCCCTTGGTCTTATAGGCACCGACTTTGGTGTTGAGGGACAAACGAGGATGTTTGTTGGCCACCCATACTGCAGGAACGCCCTTGGTCTGCAGGTAGGGAAATCTTTCCTGGTCATGGGCCAGTCGCAGGACGTGATCCGCGTAGGAAACAGGTACGAGATCATGTAGTTTATTTTTAAGAAATATATTATATTTCTTTATATTTTAAGAAAGTTCCTTTTCACACATTTATTTATTTATTTATTTATTTCGGTCTGTTTTGTTTAAAACAGCCTCCAGTACCTGATGGGACATCAAACCTGGATCGAGTACTGGCCCACCCAGGCTGAGGGCCAGACCCCAGCATTCCGGGACCAGTACTCATCCATTGAGGAGCTCGCTCATAACATCAACAACTTCGGATGCAGCACATAAATACGGCTCCTGCTCGACGGCAGCCTTTTACAAGTCCAAGAAAAAGTTCAAACATCATCATCATAAACATGTGTGTGTGTGTTTTTTTATGTACCTGGGAAAGTTGTGGTGGACTTTTCATAAAACAAACAAATACAAAGAACGTCTGTTTTCTTTCATTCGATATTTCTGGTTTGAAAATAAAATAAATAAAATATACCTGTGAATAAAGGTTTGGGATCTTTGACTGGGGTTGCCACACATCCCTTAAAATACAATAACAACAACATTTATTTCTTATATAGCCCATAATCACATACAGTATGTCTCAATGGGCTTTGACAGACCCTACAGTTGACACCCCAACACACTTGACCCTTCTGCAAACAAGGAAAAACTCAAGGAAAAACTCAAGGAAAAGCACGAGGTCAGCAGTTGTGGCAGAGGACGGTAGGCCGGGCAGGGCGACCAAGTGGACCGCCTTGGAGAAGCGATCCACTATGGTCAGGATGGTGGTCATTCCATTGGCTTCTGGGAGACCGGGGATGAAGTCCAAGGCGAGGTGGGTCCAGGGACGACGAAGAATGGGAAGATGACGCAGGGAACCAACAGCCGGAGTGTTGGGAGTCTTGGCTCGGGCACAGACGTCGCAGGCTTCAACATAGGCCTGTACATCCCGTCGTAATGAAGGCCACCAGAACACCCGGCGAATGAAGGAGAGGGTCTGTTGACGTCCTGGATGGCCTGAGAGTACAGAGGAATGGCCCCAGTGCAGCACCTCGGACTGGCAGGTGTTGGGGACGTACAGGCACCCTGGTGGGGTGTTAGCCGGTCCAGGGTCAGACGTCTGGGCAGTCCAGACCTTAGTCTCCAGGGACCACCAGAGAGGACCTAGGATGCGGTGAGGTTGAAGAATGGGCTCAGGGTTGGACGATTGGGAATCTGGAGCGTGCTGTCGGGACAGTGCGTCGACCTTTTGATTTCTGGAACCAGGACGGTAGGATAGCTGGAAGTTAAATTGTTCGAAGAAAAGGGCCCACCTCGCCTGATGGGGATTGAGTTCTTTGGCTGCTTTGATAGTGATGAGGTTTTGGTGATCGGTCCAGACCAGAAAGGGGGTGTCACAGCTTTGCAGCATGTGTCGCCACTCCTCGAGTGCCCACCTGACTGCCAGCAGCCAGCGTAGGAGTGATCTTCCGTGAGAAGAAGCAACACAGGTACAATTCCCGGTCCGGACTGCATTGAGAGAGGACAGCGCCAGCACCCACCTCTGACATGTCCACTTCCACCACAAACGGAAGTGAAGGATCTGGATGTTGAAGGATAGGGACGGTGGTGAAACGAAGGCAAAGGGACTTGAAAGCATGAATGGCCTCTGTGATTAGGTGAAACAGGCGTGTCGAAGGCTTGGTGAGAGCATTAAGGCGTGCTGCGACTGTACTGCCATGGATGAAGCAACGATAGAAATTCGCAAACCCAAGAAACCATTGCAGCTGTTTCACATTCCTGGGTTTTACCATCTCGCCCCAGGGTGTGGCCATGGAGCCCAAGAAGCTGGAAGCAGTGGCATTGTGGCCCCTACCCACAAAGCCACTGCTTCCAGCTTCTTGGGCTCCATGGCCACACCCTGGGGCGAGATGGTAAAACCCAGGAACGTGGTGGAGCGCTGGTGGAAGGCGCATTTTTCCAACTTACAGTACAGTTGGTGGGCAAGCAAACTCTTCAGGACTGCTCTCACATGTTGGATGTGGGATTCCAAGGTGGGCGAGTATATGAGAACGTCATCCAGGTAGGTATACACCCACCATCCCAGCATGTCCTGGAGAGCATCGTTAATGGAGCGAACCTCCTGCGACAGACATTCGATGAGGCTTTCCTGGCACGCTACCCGATCACATAAAGCAACGAATTCGGAGGGATTCACAGTGGGCTCAGTCATTCTGTCACGGTCACCGGCATCAGAACATGAGCATGTGTAGGAGATGAGGATCCTCGGTGCAGTGAAATGCAAGGAGGCAGGTAAGTTCCCTCCGACTTAATCTGCGAACCGGCGTAAGACACAAAACCACACAGATGTTGTAGTTCGCTTGCAGGTTACAGGTAATAGAGGATGGAACAGGACGAGAGGAAGGAGTTCAGGAGAAAGGATTCGATAAGGGCAGGAACGGTCTTACTGAGTGGCGAGTAGAGAGGAGCCGAGTCTCGATGATGCATGTCAATCAATGACTGAGAGGCTGGCAGTGGCCATCTTGCCAATTTATAGGAGTCACGTTACCTTGTTTCCATGTTTCTCCCAGTCATATGTCTCATTCCATCATGTGACACAGGGTTTGTGATTGTCCATTTACCTGTATCCATTATGATGCTACTGGTCCATTTGAAAATCCCTGAAGCTGTAGTTGTTACGGTGGTGGCAGTAGTGACCCTCTGGATCGTTTCATGCTGAGTCATCGTTTAGCAGCTGTCAGGAACCAGGATTTATCTGCTGGTCTCTTCACTGGAGTCTGCCAGTAGTCTGTGCTCTTGATTCCGTGTCTCGTAGAGAACAAACAGATGCAGCAGCAGACGGTGGTATTGTACAACTGATTATGAAATATGTGGTTATTGTGGTATATTGGTGCTACAGTGGCCAGGTACCATAACTAAGCCTAACTAAGGTGAATTTTACACTGTCTAAGACTGTCTGTGATTAACAGGGGGACCGTGTGGTAAAGGGTACTTAATAATTGACACTGTCTTGGATTTTAACAGAAAGCCAGAGAAAACAGATGTGTTTTCAGTTTAGATTTAAACACTGAGACTGAGTCTGAGTCCTGAACACTGACCAGTAAGCCGTTCCGCAACTGCGGTGCTCTATAGGAGAAGGATCTGCTCCCAGCTGTGACTTTCTGTACCTTGAGTACCAGTAGTGACCCCGCACCCATTGATCGAAGGGGGCGTGGCGGATCATAAATAACTAAAAGTTCACTCAGGTACTGAGGGGTAAAACCGTTTAGGGCTTTAAAGGTCAAAAGTAGGATTGTTTAGTCAATCCTAAATTTGATGGGTATCCAGTGCAAAGATTGTAAGACTGGGGTGATGTGCCCAAATTTCCTAGTTCTATTTAAAACTCTGGCTGCAGCATTCTGTACTTGATTGAGTTTACTCATGCACCTACTAGAACATCCAGACATTAATGCACTGCAGTAATCGAACCTTGATGTAATAAATGCATGGACCAACTTTTCTGAATCGTGCATTGAAATTATATTTCTTATTTTTGCAATATTTCCAAGGTGTAAGAATGCTATCCTAGTGATATTATCTGCATGCAAATTGAATGAGAGACCTGCATCCATGAGGACACCTGAGATAGAAAGTCTATTCAGAGTTATGATGTAGTCAGTCAGATTATGTCTTCTCAGGGAAAGTAGTAACTTCTCAGGGAAAGGACCTAGGACAGAACCTTGTGGAACACCAAACTCTACTTTACTATGTGAAGTCGAGTCCCCACAGACCTCTCGACGATCACGACCGCCCACCAACTTGCGTTATCATTACTCTCGTCATCATCCGTGTCATCCCAGTCCACGGGAAGGTTTGCCAGCAGAGACAGGCTGAATTCTTCTGCATGGTTCTCCTCTGCCATTTACCTCTGCGTTTTTTTTGGAGACTACAACATTCTGCCACGTCCGCGAGCTGTAGGGGGAATGAAGCGCAGCCATGCCCCATAATAATATTATTAAACAGAAACCAAATCAGGCTCAAAAGCCAAAAACAGGGGAAACAAAAGGGGGAGAACTTAAACAAACCTGCAGGCGTGTGGCGGTTGCCGGAACTGAAAACCACACTACACATACGTTACCCGGTCCACATAAAAATGACGCAGGCCCAAATGGCTGATCAGACGCGCCTTATAACCGCCCGGCTGTCATGCACATGGGTGAGTCTCCAGCTGCACCTAATTGTGACAATAACACAACAAACTGTGGATGAAGTGATGCACTGTGAATACTTTCTGGATTCACTGTGGGTACGTATATATTACATGCATGTACATTTAGTTCACTAAATAGCAAAAATAATGGCTGCAAGTCATTACCGAATGAATCAGAGTGTCAGAGACCTGAGTCATTTTAGTGATTCAAAGAGAATTAACCAAATCACCGAAGGATTTGTTTTTCACATGGGCTCTGCAGGAATAAAGAAATAGCGGCCATGTAATATAAGTGAGTGAATATAAATTCTGGATTTTAAAGTACAGAGCAAGGTGGGGTTTGTTGGCACAGATCCAATCCATTCTAATCAATAAATCTGCAATAATCAAGGAGAGATTTAAACAGAACAGAAACTATCGCTCAAACAAAAGATCACAAAGCATCTGGAGGGTTCTGCAAAACAGGACTTCTCAGTTAAATGGATTAATTTAAGCTTGATTAAAGTCCTGATTAACCAGGACTTTAATCCTAAATTCTTATTGGACAGTCAGGATTCTGTCACTAAATGTTTTATGGAACACAATAGAAAGTACAATGCAAAACAACATGAAATATATAAAATATGTTTTTAAACATCCAGTCTATGAAAAGCCTAAGAAAAATATGCTGTCGCTGTTGAAACTGATTCATCGTCTTTTGTTGGATATCTAACGTGCAAATTAAAAAGTCATTTTCTTGACTTGTGCTCTCAGTTTGTGTTTGTGCTGTCCACTGACCTTTGACCTTTAATATTTGTTTTGTTCGGTGTTTAGTTAAGACCTTCAGGAATATCCGTCTTTCCCGGCAGTCAGAGGGAGTAGGTTCGGACTTCTCCACGTCCGAGCAGCATTTGCGGGAATTTCCGAGAGCAGCCCCCCGTTACGGGAAGAGCAGGAGGAGAAGAGTGAGGAGGACGGCCAGGATGTTCTGGACCTGGGTGGCCGCGGTGGCTCTCTGTCTCCCACCGCTGTCAGGGTGTGACCCCCTGTGAGTATTAATGCTAATGACGAGTGAGCAGCAGCGGTGTGAGGCGCTAAGTCGGGTCATGCCACCCGAGCTGTTCCCTTCCAGCTACGTCATGTCGGCGCCAAACCTCTTGAGAGTGGGCACCCCGGAGCGGGTGTTTGTGGAGGCCCAAGATTACGAAGGGGCCAACATCGATGTCAGGATCACGGTGAAAAGCTTCCCCAGCAAGAAGCTGGAACTGGTCAGCAGAACTGTCACCCTGAACGCCACCAACGGCTACCAGTATCTGGCGGACATGACGGTTAGCCTGCGTCCATGTCATCTCAATGCTGGGGTTGTATTCTTTCCTTTCCTTGGTTGTCACATATGACGTGATTTTGCTTTCAGATCCCTGAGGGAAGAGAGTTCTTTGACGAAGATTCGTCCGAGAACCAGTATGTTTACCTGCAAGCTCAGTTCCCCAGCGGCGTGCTGGAGAAAATCACCCTGGTCTCTTTTCAGTCGGGATACGTGTTTGTTCAGACGGACAAGACGGTGTACACTCCCGGATCAACTGGTGAGCTGGACTCGCTCTGCTTAAAAGAAATGGCTGACCATGATTAAAAAAACGAATATAGACAAGACTAGATTTCGGACAAACGTAGTGAAAATGGGTTTAAAGATGAATAAAAAATAAGCCTAATCAAAGAGCGCTGGAGCGGACGCTCCTGCAGGGACGCTTCAAGAGGACAGAAAGAGAAAGGGACACAATATAAAGGAGGAAGACAGACATGCACAGGGAGAAAGAAAGAAAGAAAGATCTACTGCAGGCTGGTCCCGGAACTCCGTGTGACCACAGGAAAGAAAGTAGGGGGGTCAATGCCATCTCCTTCCTAGGGGGTTTCTGTCAGTTGCGCCTCTTCTTCATTTAATCTCTTCTGTAATGCCATGGGGAAGCGTACAACGTAGTGAAAATGGGTTTAACAATAAAACTAAAACAACACAAGGGCCCAAACCTATAGAAGTCCTGCACATATATAGAAGAGAGGGTGGGAGCTCTCTAATTACACACCATAAGATGGCAGGGTGGTAGTAGCCTAGTGGGTACACTTGCCTACCCAGGTGTAAATCAAATCCCACTTACAACCATTGTGTCCCTGAGCAAGATACTTAACCCTGACTGTCTCCAGGGGGGGACTGTCCCTGACACTACTGATTGTAAGTCGCTCTGTATAAGGGCGTCTGATAAATGCCGTAAATGTGAATGGGGGGGTGGCGTTTTTTCCAGTTATTGAAATATGTGGGTCTGTCCAATTTAAAGTGCACAGTAGGCTTATCTGTCCTTTCATCCTGCTATCAAAAAAATGAAATTTTCTTCGGTTTTAACACAATTTGTTATTCAGTGAAGTACAGGATCTTGTCTATGAGTCCTGGTCTGCTACCTGTTGAGACGGGGATCTCAGTAGAGGTTCTGGTGAGTGATGTGACACTGGTGTGACAACCACAGCCTCTGCAAAAGCCTTATTTGTGCCATTTGCATTCGACAGGACGAGCCAATGTGTGTTTTTGTTTATTTATTCATGTTTTTTTTTATTAGAGTCCAGACGGAATCTTCATCTCCAGGAAAGTCATCTATCCGAACAAAGGGATGAAATCTGAAGAGCTCAAAATTCCTGATGTAGTGAGGTGTGTTTAAGAAAGGGTGTGCTGTAATGTTGGTTTGTTCCTTATGATGTTTGTTCCTTATGATGAAGAAAACCAAATGTCATTTAGTCAGCAACTGAGCAGTGATGATGATGAAGATGATGATGATGATGATGATGATGTTTTCTGCAAATTAAGTTTATTGCTTTTTTGTGTCATGGTATCTTGAGTCTTGGTATCTGGAAGGTGGTGACGAGGTTCCAAAGCACCCCGCAACGGAACTTCACTGTCGAATTTGAGATCAAAGAATATGGTGAGGTTGTTTTCTCTCTTTTAAAATCCACTTGAAAGGCTCTCTATAAAATCTACTTACTGTATATTTAGTTAAAATGGTAATACTGTAAATAAATCTAATAGTAAAATGACCAGATATTAGCATTTCAGTATCGATGCTTTGCTCTGAAGAAACTAATAATACAATTTTATAAAATAATAAAATGGCGCACAGATTAAGGCATTGGTTGTTGGCTACAGAGCAGATGGCGGAAAGCCCTGCACACAGAGTGCTGCGTTCCAGCTCCATGGCCGAGGTCCTGACCCCAGAGACTGTTACATAACCTGGCATCTTGCTGTGTTTTTCTCAGTGTTGCCCAGCTTTGAGGTCACGCTGACGTGCAAAAAGCCCTTCTTTCATGTTGATGATGAACAACTGAGCATTGACATTGAGGCCCGGTAAGAATGGAATATAATAAGAATTATCCATTTTCTTTTTTCTTAAAATGATCATGGTCTAGAATGTATAGAATAAATACCATTATGATGTTGACAACTTACAGTTTTTATAGAAAATATGATTAGTTTTTGTAATAAACAACATAAATTTTTATGACATTGTACAAAACACATCCTATAATTTATTGTTCATGTTGAAAATTTATATTTAGTAATAAACTTGAAAACAGCGGTTTCCCATCAACTTTAAATAAATGCATTTCTTACTTTTGTCATAAATTGTTTTCCAAAAAAACCCATAAAGTGTGACCGTTGATAAGTAATCATTTCACAGTTTTTGGGCAACACATTTTCGTAACAGTACTCAAAAAAGGTTAATATGTAAAATCAGCATCAAGCCATGGTCTACTGTATGAGAACATGATCTATGTTCTCATGTTCTCAAAAAATTAGACTTGATCAATAATAGGACAACGACCAGTGATGTCCACTGCTGAATGTTTCTGTGCTGAAGGTATCTGTATGGGAAGGAGGTGTCTGGAACTGCATTCGTGGTGTTTGGCGTCATGAGGAACAGCGTGAAGAGGAGTTTACCCGGCTCGTTAAGGAGAGTCGAGGTAAATGAACAGCCTCAAGTTTTTGCCCTATTTTCCTCTGCGTATTTGACGCGGAGGCGCGTGTCTTCCTGCAGATCAGAGGCGGTAGAGGCGAGGCTGTGCTGAAGAGAGAGCAGATCCTGCAGACCTTCCCAGATGTGAACCAGCTGGTCCACTCCTCCATATACATATCCGTTAGCGTTCAAACAGACACAGGTAACTGGAATGTGGGTTTTTCAACGGGTCTGCTCCTCCTGGGCATAATATCAGACCTGAGACCAGAACTTTTTTTTATATTTTATTTATGGTGACTGTAGACATTGCCTTAGGGGGGAAATTCAATAACAGTTCTCCACTCTGCATACTCAACATGTAAGTTTAGGTTTATAAAGTTTTCTTCTGTGGAGCTACATCAATATCAACAGTAGATGGTGCCAAATCATGAATACACATGTAAGAACTGGCATGAAAAAACAGACATGTGCAAAAACAGACACTTATAAAAGAAAAAAAAATTGCAGACTCATGTAAAAGCATCACAGATGCAAAAACAGACATTATAGGCACATGTAAAAAAAATTACAAATACAGACACATGTAAAAAAAAAAAAAAAAAAGCTTGACAGATGCAAAAACAGACACATGTAAAACCTTTGTGCAAAAGCCAACACTGGCAAAAACAGACACACATGAAAAATCAGCACGACCAAACCCCAATCCATGCAAAAATTTTGAAAAAAAACGCAAAGCTTCACAGATGCAAAAACAGATACATGTACAAAAAAATGACACATGCAAAAAAATTAACTTTCAAAAGTAGTCACACATTTGAAAAAAAAGACAATTGATCATAGAAAGGAGAATTTTGTTCAATTTGTATCCCCTGTTTGTTTGACTTTTTCGATATAAGTCTTTATAAGGCAACCTAGGCTTTTCCCCTTGTGTAAGACAGAACATGCAGGTGAGATATATAAATGTAAAAAAAAACAAGCATCTTGTGTTTTAGAGCTTTCTAGTTTTGACCTGAGTGTAGCTACCATATATCCAATATGATTTAGTTTCTCAGCTATTTCTCTTTTCCATATTAAAAAAAAGCTGAATTATGATGCTGGTGTGTGTTATCAGTCATATATCATCATTGTGAGCTGATTTCTTCAACTTTGCTTCTTTTCAGGCGAGATGGTGGAGGCCCAGAAACAAGGCATTCAGATTGTCACATCACCGTACACCATTCATTTAAAAAAGACCCCCAAGTACTTCAAGCCTGGGATGTTTTTCGACGTTTCGGTGATCTTACATATTAAACTTTGACTGCATAAAAGCCTTGGCCAAATGAACGTACTGCACCTTGATGAACTTCATCTCTGCTCTCACTGCAGGTCTACGTGACCAATCCTGACCGTTCCCCGGCGGGTGGCGTCCCTATAGAAGTGACCAGTGGGGAATCTGCTCTCTACGGTGTGACTAAAGCAAATGGCTTGGCAAGAGTTTCAATCAACACACTGCAAACAGCATCTGTCCTTCCCATCACTGTAAGCGTTCAATGCAAACTGTAAATCAATCAAATATTCATATTGTCATCATGAGCAATTCGTATATATATTGCTTTGTATGTGGCTCTTTTGCTTTGCCTGCAACAATGCACTAGTTTCACGATAAGCCAAATCAAACGATCCTCATCATGCTGTCACAGGATCAATTTTTCAGCTCGGCATTTACCTGACTTTTCACCTACTGGTGACAGCCTCAAACTAGTTCTCAAATTTTTAGGGATAAAATTATAAAATAAATAAAAAAAAACTCCACCGCTGCCACTAGGAAGTATGCTTGTTCTAGCACTGGGCCGTGGCAGGAAACATGCAAACATATTTTGTGAAGAAGGGTTGCACGCAGCACTGTGAAAAGCCACCACATCTACATTTACAGCATTTACCAGACACCCTTATTCAGAGTGACTTACAGTCAGTAGTTACACTCAGGGTTAAGTGTCTTGCTCAGGGACACGATGGTAGTAAGTGGGATTTGAACCTGGGTCTTCTGATTCATAGGCGAGTGTGTTACCCGCTAGGTGACTGCCACCCTATCATCTACCCCACCATGTACAATGTGTTTGAGGTGAGTGAAGCCGGACTGGCCCCATATTCAGTGTTTTACCCGGACGGAAAACTAAGACACACGGGCAGTCCCAATGTCATGCATGTGCTGGTCGTGTCAAGTGAGTGGGGGAATCCTTTCACAGAAGGCTTGCATTTTATCTCAGGTGAAGACCAAGGCCCCTGACCTCGCAGAGGGCAGACAAGCTGAGAAACAGATGACAGCCCAGGCCTATAAAACACCTAAAAACTCCAAAAACTACCTACATATTGGAGTAGATGCAGCAGAACTCGCCATCGGGCAGCAGGTTAAGATCAGTCTGAATCTTCTTGGCAACAGTCCTGGGGTCCAGAACCAAGATTTGACCTACCTGGTGTGTTTTTAGATCATCTCCGCCTTGCTCTTATCCATCTTCTGAAACAAGTCCCACCACAGGATGGATGTTTTTATTTCACCAGATCGTGAACAAAGGCCAGATCGTTCGCGGCGAGAGGTTCAAGAGGCAGGGCCAGTCTCTGGTGATAGTGTCGTTACCCGTGACTGAAGACATGGTCCCCTCCTTCCGCATTGTAGCCTATTACCACGTGGGTTCTTCTGAGGTGGTGTCCGACTCGGCCTGGGTCGATGTGAAGGACACCTGTATGGGAACGGTAGGTTAATGGTTCCTCTAAGATGATTTGTTGTCTAGTCTGTGCAGATTTTTTACTCTGTTTCTCCACGTAGCTGAAGGTGGAGCTGGTTAACCCCCAGGTGGCCTACTGGCCCAATAAACCCTTTAGTTTATCAATCACTGGAGATCCTGGGGCGAAGGTGGGCCTGGTGGCCGTGGATAAAGCCGTTTACGTCCTCAACAACCAGCACAGACTCACTCAGACCAAGGTACTGTTTTCACCAGTGATGTTTCACATCTGCCACATTCGTTTCAGTAAAAACTCACCTCCGTCCAGATCTGGGACACGATTGAAAGCCAGGACCCTGGCTGCTCTCCTGGCAGTGGGAAGGACAGTATGGGAGTTTTCTACGATGCTGGACTGGTGTTCGTGTCCAGCAGTGCAGGAGGCACCAAAACCAGGACAAGTACGACACGATCAATCAAACTTGTGCTCGTCCTACAGGATTTGTCACCCACCAGTGACTTCATGTGTGGCGTTTTTCAGGTGCCGCCTGTCCTGCCATCGCTAGACGAAATCGACGCTCAGCTCCGCTAGCTGATGTGCAGTCCACTCTAGGCAAGTGCTGTTTCTCCAACAATGTTCTAAAGTATGACTGGATAGATTGACTGATGTATTTAGATCATGTGATGGGTATGATGACAACAGATTTATATCTTGATGCATTTGTGCATTGTAAATGATTAAAATTCAATCAAGTAACCAGACTGTATAAAACTCAAAATATGTGTTCTATTGTTTATATACCAAATGGTTATTTCTGCTGTTGTAGAAATTATGTGTAGTGTTATACCATAGTTTCTGAAGGCATCATACTCTAGTATTACATACTCCTGGGCCTTTCAGATGCCTCCAAAGTGTCCAATCTCTCCGTTTCTCAGCAAGTCAGTATTCAGGAGGCCAGAGGTGGTGCTGTATGGATGGGATGAAGGAGTCTCTGATGGGCTACAACTGCGAACGGCGCGCTGAGTACGTTAACGGAGACGCAGAGTGTGTCCGCACCTTCCTGAGCTGCTGCAAGGAGGCGGTTGTCCAGAGAGAAGAAAGCAAGACGCAGCAGCTCCATCTCGCCCGAAGTAAATCCTCCTTCTTACCTCCATCATCTGAAATGCAGAAACTGCCTGAAACTATCAAGTGTGCGACTGTTTCATGTGTGTGTGTGTGTGTGTGTGTCTTTGAGCAGGTGAGGATGAAGATGATCTTTACCTGAGTTCAGAGGACGTGGTGTCCCGATCCCAGTTCCCAGAGAGCTGGTTGTGGGAGGATGTGGTTCTTCCACAGTGTCCAGTGGCCAAAATGCAGTGGTGAGCTGAGGATGCAGTTTTACTTTCTGGAACCTCTGTGCTGCAGGACGTATGGGAACGGGATCAAATAATGGGAACAGTTTACCTCTAGGGTGGTAGTAACCTAGTGGGTAACACACTCGCCTATGAACCAGAAGACCCAGGTTCAAATCCCACTTACTACCATTGTGTCCCTGAGCAAGACACTTAACCCTGAGTGTCTCCAGGGGGGGACTGTCCCTGTAACTACTGATTGTAAGTCGCTCTGGATAAGGGTGTCTGATAAATGCTGTAAATGTAGTACTGTCACGGCTGGGCCCTGGTGGCGCACTAGCAGAAATTGTGAGGGAGCATGAAGAAGCCACAGGAGAACTGGACACTGTAGGTTGAGGCTGTTTGGGTTTCATCTGGGAGACCACGGAAGACCTGGGAGTGAGGACAAGAGAGGGCTGACTCCGCAGCGGGATACGTGTCACACAGGTTAAGAGAGGAGACTGGGGTTACCATGACATAGGCGCAAGGAAAGGTGGCAGGCTGTAGATGAGTCCGCCGGCGTGGGTCATTGCAGGCAGGATCATATCATTAGAGAGCGAGATGAAAGAGTAGTCTGGAGCGAATCGGTTGGTCGGCAAGATCCGGTCCAGAAGGGGCAACTCAGGATCCGGGGTCCGGACCGAATTTTCATGTTGGTCCAGTGTTATTTTGGTTCCTGGTTGTTTTCACCTTTGTCTGACTGTATAAAGCTGCCCAGTTCGTTTCTGTTGGCAGTTATGTCGTTGTTTGCGGATGTTTCCCCTGTTCTTCCCTCCATTTAATAAACCCCCTGCCTTGTGACGTTGTGCGTATGCCATGTCCAGCCACCGAGACAGAACGACCCAACCAGGTCCTGACAATGGGTTTTCAGTGTGGTCAAGGTTGCCTGCCCCATGGTCACATGTCTGGTGGGATTCAAGGCAAGGTGAAGCAGCTTCACACCAGGGGGAGAGTACTGTCAGGAAGGGCATACTTTGGATATGGGGTTCGGGCGAGAGTTTTGTGTTTGTCTTGTATAAAGCAGGCCTCTTTGTGGCTTTACAATGTTGTTCCAGTGCTGTTGTTTGGTGATTCTCCATGTTGTGTGAACCCGTCTCGTGATGTTGTGCGTATGCGTCCTTCTTCCTCACCATGTCCAGCCATCATGACAGAGATAAATCTACAATGAGCATGCGTTGTCCACAATGACCACCTGATATTCATGTACGATGCCGACCATGGCCTCGAATACCTCCGGGGGGCTGTCCTCTTAGGCTTCTACGTACCTGCTGTGGGCCCAGTGGTTGAACTGCGGCCGCAAAAGCTAGCTAGATCAGGTGGAACTATTTGCTTTTTCCCTACTAACCCAACAAATTGAAGATGAACCTTAAATACATGTCCAATAGGGATATAATGATACACTCAATACGATTCATCAATTTGGCATTTAAGCATCCCCATAATCAAATCCCGATCTGCCAAGGTGCCACTGGAGAGGTGCCACTGAGTAAAGCACCGTCCCCACACACTGCTCCCCGGCCGCCTGTCATGGCTGCCCACTGCTCACCAAGGGTGATGGGTTAAATACAGAGGACACATTTCGTTGTGTCACCGTGTGCTGTGCTGCAGTGTTTCACAATGACAATTTCACAATCACTTCACTTTCACTTCAAAAGACAGTACTGTGATGCCCTTTGTTCAGTTGTGTTTGTAGTCGACTGACTGACATTTGCTTGCCTCAGTTCCACGACCTCCATCATGAAGGGGAGCTTCCTGAAAGATTCCATCACCAGCTGGCAAATTGTAGCCATTAGCGTCTCCAAAACTCACGGTAAGGTCCCCTTTATCCAGTCTCAGCCCTTTATCGACAAACTACAAGGTTTAATGAAAAATACAAAGGTCTTTGTATTCAGGTATATGTGTGGCCAAACCTTTGGAAATGACCGTCGTAAAGAGTTTCTTCATTGACCTGCTGATGCCGTTCTCATCGAAACGCGGCGAGCAGCTGGAAATCAGAGCCGTTCTCAACAACAACGACGAAGACCAGATCAAAGTAGGGGTGTCTTCAGCAGCACAACGAACAGACAGATATTTATTAAATTTGATCTTCCCTCCAACGCCCCTGGCTAGTTTCTTTAATGTAGCTTTAATGATCAATTAGCAAAATCACTATATTTTTTCATTTGAACATTACAAAAATTCACTCTGGCTTTCAAACTGGCGCACAAATAATTTTGAATCCATAATCTTCTTGAAACACGTATGATACTTTAACACAATCATCTTATTTTTTTATTATTAGCGTTTGAATTAATATTTTTATTTGAATTGGCCTGCCTGCAAAATGAACATTATGAAGTTTTGAATTGAGAATAGACGGTTCGAGTTCTTCATGTACAGTACAGGTCAAAAGTTTGGACACACCTTCTCATTCAATGTGTTTTCTTTATTTTCATGACGATTTACGTTGGTAGATTCTCACTGAAGGCATCAAAACTATGAATGAACATGTGTGGAGTTCTGTACTTAACAAAAATATGTGAAATAACTGAAAAATGTTTTATATTCTAGTTTCTTTGCTCTGATTACTGCTTTGCACACTCTTGCCATTCTCTCGATGAGCTTCAAGAGGTCATCACCTGCAATGGTTTTCCAACAGTCTTGAAGGAGTTCCCAGAGGTGTTTAGCACTTGTTGGTCCAGCTCACCCCAAACCATCTCGATTGGGTTCAGGTCCGGTGACTGTGGAGGCCAGGTCTCCACTTTTTGTTAAGTACATAACTCCACATGTGTTCATTCATAGTTTTGATGCCTTCAGTGAGAATCTACCAACGTAAATGGTCATGAAAATAAAGAAAACACATTGAATGAGAAGGTGTGTCCAAACGTTTAGCCTGTACTGTACATTAATATCCACACCGTTTATCTTGCTGTAGCCTTTTGAGATACATGGTGTCACATCTCTGCCACTAGGTGCGGGTGGAGCTGATGGAGACTGAACACGTGTGCAGCGTTGCCAGTAAAAGGGGCAGCTACCAGACCACCGTGGAGCTGGACGCCATGTCTTCCCGTGTTGTACCGTTTGTCATCGTCCCCATGGCTCTGGGCCTGCACACCATTGAGGTCAAAGCCATTGTGTTCGCTTCTTACCTGAACGACGGCATTAAGAAGGATCTCCACGTTGTGGTGAGTCCAGCTGTGAACCTCATGTAGCGGACTTCACTGGTCACGTAGTTTGCATTACGTTTAAAGACAAAAGTATAGAGTTTGACCCTCCCTGTAAATCATTTTTGTTCTGGATGGGTAAATTTCTTGTTTCAAATAATAACAGCATTCAAATCCAATTTGTGGAATTGTGTCTTTCAGCCAGAGGGGGTGCTGACGAGGATTGAGGTGATGAACCTGCACCTGAATCCATCTCAACACAGTACGTAAAAAAAAAAAAAAATTAGTAATACAACAAAGGTTGCACCATGTATATGGCTACATGGTACAACTATTACATTGTAAAAATGTTAGCTATCGACTAGTACAGTCATTCTATATTATGATGCTGCCAGGATCGTCGGAACAGCGGGAAGGAAGCAGGAAGGAAGAACTCAATTGCATGACTTACACAAGATAGGGGTTTTACTTTTTACAAAAAACAGGACCAGGGAAAGAAAGACATACATAGTCAACGACCCGACGTGGACTGGACACGATAAGGCAGTATTTATACACAGAACATCAGGTGCAGACATTCAGGGACAACAACATTAACACCATGAAGTTCAAGTTTATGGTCAGAACCGTGACAGATGATGATGATTATTATTATTTTCAGTTGGGAGAAGAAGAAATTCAGCCATCTGCCACCTACCTCTGTTGGTCAATCACACTTCTCATCATGATAACATGAAGTTAGTTCTCTATTTTACTCCTGTCACTGCCCTGCCACTCTCACCATCTTCTCATCTTGTAGATGGTGTCCAGCACCAAGAGGTCAGAAGTGGCTCTCTGAGAAGACGAGTGCCAAACACACCTGCCAGCACACACCTAAGAGTGAGAGGTAAAACCACACTATCCCAGTTCAAATAAACCATGTGATGGTTGTGATGTGTGAAATGAACCCTGCCCTGTGTTTTAGGGCCAGAGACAAAAAACATAGTGGAGGACGTCATTCATGGAGGGTCCATGGGTTCGTTTCTTATACAGCCTCATGGAAATGGGGAGACCAATCTGGTCACCATGACACAGCCCCTTATTGCCACATTCTACCTGGACCAAACCAACCAGTGGGATAAAGTGGGGGTGGACCTGCGAGAAAAGGCCCTCAGGTTAATCAAAGCAGGTTAGTTCCTGGTGAGAAGGCCCACCTCTTTTTTCCATCTGTCCTCGTATTTGTATTATTGACTGAACCTCCTGTCCTCAGGTTACCAGGAGCAGCTTGCTTACCGCAAGGCGGACGGCTCATATGGTGCGTTTCTAGAATATCCCAGCAGCACTTGGTGAGTACAGCTGGTCTTGCTGAGGACATTCAATAGGCCCACTAATATCAAATAAAATTCCTTTTAGTTGTACACATGGTTTTTGTACCCCCCTTCCAGGCTGACTGCATTCGTGGTCAGAGTTTTCTCCATGGCCAGTGACATCATCAGCATAAACGACAATGTGCTCTGTAATGCCCTCAAGTGGTTGATCTTAAAGGCACAGCTGCCGGATGGATCCTTCGCAGAAATGGCTCCGGTGGTGTATGTTCAGGACAGCACGGTATGAAGGACACCTTTATCTCGTACTGCGTTCTCTGTCTTGTTCCTGCATGAACAGCAATAAGTCACAAATTAATCAGCGGTTTTCACATACAGTCATGGAAATAACTATTTGCTTTTGCTGATTTTGCAAGTTTAAACACTAACAAAGAAATTATCAGTTTTAAATTTCAATGAGATGATATTTTGTTAGAAACAGGAGGAAAAAAATGTAAATAATACCTCTCAAAAAGTTATAAATTAAATTGCCTTTTAATTAATGAACTAGTATTCAATCATTTAAGTTAACTAGATTTCTGGCTCCCGGTTGTGTTTTATACAAGTAAGGAGCTGACATTGGGAGCTTCTCAACTCGTTACCTGCATAAAAGACACTTGGACTCTCACTGTCCACAAGACTTAAGATGTCCTACAGAAAAAATTGTAATATGGGAACCACATGGTAATGCAGCATGTCTATGGAGGCACCATCCCAGACTGTTCCCTTCAGAAAGGTTGTTTTAAAATGTGCACGTTTGGTGGCCCAAAGTTAAGTATAATTAAGTATAGCTGCATTTTGTCCAAAGAAAGAGAGACGTCCTTTCTCAATTCATACACACAAATAATTAAAAAAAAAAACACAAGGACATCAGCACCCACCATCCTTTAAATATCATCATTTTGTTGTAGACAAAATGCCTTTCAAGGACAAAATGTCTTTCTGTCCTTGACCAGATGTATTCTTTCAATGGAATGACTTTGTGTTATGGACAAAAATTCTGTGGACAAAAATTACTTTCTGTTGTAAACAAAATGCATTCTGTGGGCAAAAAGAGACTTTCTTTTGTGGACAGAAATAAGTCCACAAAATTAAAAGCACTTGACCTCTGGATTCAGGTCCAAAGACGATGAGACAAATTAGCAGTTAACTGCATGGACAAGCATTTTATTGGTGTAGATTGGATGTACCGTTTACTTCTGTAAGGTGTATGTCCTGTGTATTCATTTGTGACATAGGGCAAGATATACGGGAAAGACGGCGACGCCTCTTTAACAGCTTTTGTGCTCATTTCCATGCAAGAGGGTCAAAGGATCTGTGATGACCACGTTAGTGTGAGTAATGAATTCATTCATAAGCTTCCTGACATTTGCTGCAGCCACGCTGGCAAAAAAAAAGAAAATCCCCTTTGCCAAACAGCAGAATACATGGGTGTGGTTTTTTCCCTTCTCAGAGACTGTTGGAAAGCATGGGAAAAGCTACACGTTACCTGAATCTAAGGATCCAGACCCTGAAGAGTCCTTATGCGGTGGCCATGGCCTCATACGCCTTGGCCAGCACTGAGAAGCTGCCTAAGGACATCCTTTTACAGTTCAGTTTAAATGGTCAGAGACCTCACCACTCCTTTCTCCTTTGGTGTTGTTTTCTGCCGCCCAAAGTGGATCTAGTCCAAAATCCTGCTTCCGTTCCTCAGATGGCACAGCGTGGCCAGTGCCCGGGAGTCACGTCTTCTCCCTGGAAGCCACCGCTTATGCACTTTTAGCCCTTCTCAGGATGAAGGAGTTTGAGAAGACTGGAGCCATTGTGCGTTGGCTGAATAAACAGAAGCAATTTGTTGGTGGAGGATACGGGTCAACTCAGGTAAAAAACCTCAGCAGAATGTCCATTTTTCTATTCTGAACAATCTTCCTAGGATGTCTTAATGTATCAGCTGAACATAGTTGTTTCTGTCCTAATTTTATTTATTTTTATTTTTTTTTCACATCCCATACTTTGACAATCGTTCGAATTTTATCATTTATCACTTATCCTGGTAACAAACATATGTAGATATACATAAATAGCACAGTTTTAAAGTGATGTACATTCAAGATAAAAATACAATAAATAAAATCCATAAATATTAAAAACAAAACTAATATCCAGACTCAAAAAGCCTGAGTGAAACGATACGTTTTGTCAGACGTTTTTTGAACATTGTCGGACAGAGAGAGTTTAATGTCCAGTGGTAAAGATAGCTGCAGTGGTTTACAACTAATAGGTGTCCAATGGCTCGAGCCAGAGGGCACACTCGCACATATCAGCGGAACGGGGGAAGAGGGCGAAGCGGGACTGGAGAACGAGGGACGGCTGGAGGACGGTCAAGGGGATCGCAATAAGCTGGCTATGTGTTTCAGGGAAAATCCAGTAGTCGGGGGCACGTTAGGCGGGGATTCTCAAGAGACAGCTAGCACAATGGGCAGGTGGCATCCAAGGTTTTATACGGGACTTCCGGGTGGCCGTGCTCCCCCTGCAGTCCTGTTGGTGGGAGTTAGAAAAGAGCAAATGTGACACAAAATGATTGTGCATCACCATGTTTCATATGCAACATATTATAATTTTTTGGTTGTGTGTGTGTGTGTGTGTGTGTGTGTGTGTGTGTGTGATGCATGACCAGTCCACCTTCATGGTGTACCAAGCAGTGGCTGAATACAAAAGGCAGATCAGGAAGTTGAGCGACATCAACCTGGAGGTGAACATTGATGTGTCGGGACGAAGCAAAGCCGTGACGTGGACCTTCAATCGGGGCAACGCGTTCATCAGCCGCTCGGACAAGGTCCCTCCTACCACCACGTCCAGGCGTCTCCTCAAACTGCCAGTTCCAAGTTAACGTTGTGACTTGGTTTTCTTGCAGCTCAGTCTGAACCAGAATCTAACAGTCACAGCCAAGGGAAACAGCCAAGGAACGTTTTCCGTGAGTATTCGGTTGCTGCATGAGTTGCTCACCTGAGGTCGAGTACGGCAGTCACAACAATGATTCCTCCGACCGCCTACAGGTGATGACTCTGTACTACGCCCTGCCCTCTGAGAAGGAGGAGGCATGTGGGAATTTCACACTTAATCTGACACTGGACAAGCAGCCAAAAGGTAAGACTTACTAATAGGCTGGGGTTCAAATTTGCAATTAAACCATGGCATTAATTTTTCTTTCATGTCATTTTTTTCATGGCAAATTTTCTTTTCATGCCATTTCCTTTCTTTCCAAAATCCTTGAGCTGTGTGTCTACAATCAGCTATCATTTCATTTGGCACAGAACAACCTCCTGGATCCTAACTTGTCTGGCTTCAGAACTGATCTTTCTACTGAGATGGCCCTTCTGGCTGTTCCTGAGAAGCTACATGCGGCCAGATTGGCAAAACTGTCATTGGTTCTTATTCTCCTCGACCTCCCTGCAGCTTTTGACACAGTTAACCACAAAACTCTCTTGTCTATCCTGAAGAGGCTTGGAATTCAGGGCTCAGCATGACAGTGGTTTGCTTCCTACCTTGATGAGCGATCTTACAAAGTGACTTGGAAAGGATCCACCTCTGCCTCACATAGACTCTCCACTGGTGTCCCTCAAGGCTCAGTACTTGGTCCTCTCCTTTTCTCAAGATCACTTGGTGAGGTCATTTCCTCACATGGATTATCTTACCACTGCTATGCCAACACACAACTCATCTTCTCCTTTCCTCCCTCTGATCTACGTGCTGCTTCGAAAACCTCTGCATGTCTAACCGACATCTCGTCTTGGATGGCAGCCCATCACCTCAAACTCAATCCCACCAAAACTGAACTAATATTCATTCCAGCAGATTCTTCACCACATCAAGATCTTGCTATTTACATAGACAACTCACAGCTCTCGCCTTCAACAACAGCCCGCAACCTTTGAGTAACAACAGACATCCAACTCTCCTTCTCAACTCACATCAGCAACCTTTCCCGCTCATGTAGATTCCTTCTCTACAATATCAGACAAATCTGTCCTTATCTGTCAACACAGGTCACCCAGATACTGGTCCAGTCCTTAGTAATCTCACGACTGGACTACTGCAACTCCCTTCTAGCTGGTCTACCATCCGATCTCTACAACTCATACAAAATGCAGCAGCACGACTGATCTTCAACCTTCCCAAATTCTCCCACACCACCCCACTGTTACGTTCCCTCCATGAACTTCCCCTTGAGGTCAGAACAGCTCAGTCACTGAGCCCCTTCACACGGCAGCTCAAGACCTTCCTCTTTAGAGAATATTTAGATGAACTTGAAACCTTCTTATTGTCTGTCTTATGTATAGAAACTACAACAGAGTGAATTAAAAAGGTTGTATTCATAGTTGAGGGTCCTAATGAACCGGAATTGATCATTTCATCGATGGTAACTTGAAGGCACGTTGTAAGTCGCTCTGGATAAGGCTGTCTGCCAAATGCCTTAAATGTAAATGTTAATTTCTACAGATACCAGTTCATTTTATTCATCCATCTTTTGTGCTCATGACTATTGTTCATTTTTGTTTGTTACAGTATCGTACAGGGGAGCCAACGCAACATTTTTATTGTCCATCGATATCCTGTAAGCATGATCTATAGTCTTATTTTCTGTCAGCAGTTCTGAAACTTTTCCCCACATGTCAGGAAGAAATTTTTTTACATGCGTCCCATGCACGTTCAATTGGGTGATGTCATGCGTCACAGAACTGAATTATGGGTCAGTCACTTTGTAGCAGGAAGTTTATTAAGTGTTACCTTGCAAGTGCCAGCCCTTCAAATCCGCTTCCTTTCATAACCTCTGGCCAATGACTCACTTTTATTCTAATGACCTAGCACTACGTCAGCCAATCAGTCAAAGGTTACCACTCCTGCACATCCTGCTCGACAGACACGCCCGCCGTCGAGCATTATTTCCACATGACTTTTGCACCCCACTGCTTTGAGAAAAACCCTACTTTTAAATATGAAATCCTGAACTCATGTTCTCCCCCCAGGTACCTTTCTGACATCAGGGATGCAGGTTTTACTATTCTTACCATCGGTCAGTTGACTGGACACATTGTGGACACAAACGACCTGAAAACAGTAAGAGACGTTGGACAAACACAACTGGACGCAGCTGGCCATAGCACCTATATTTTGCACTCATTTTCTCCTGTTTTTACGCTCTAGTTGTCCACTGGCAGGGAGAGGAACATTGAGGCATTCGAGATGGATAAGCATTTATCGGAGAAAGGGTCCCTCGTCATCTACTTAAGTAAGGTCAGGAATCACCACCCAATAAAATCATTTGTTAAACTGGGCAAGACGGCACCGTACACACGACACATGCAGATATGCGAATTCAAAACCTGCATGAAAGCGCTGAAAACTGGTGAAAACGGGTTCGAGCTGCCTGTGGTCTTGTTGCTCTGATATCCACCAGGTTTCTCACAGAAGACCAGACAGGGTTGCCTTCCGAGTCCATAAGATGTTGGACGTTGGGGCTCTACAGCCTGCTGCGGTTGCTG